>NW_015505468.1:1850254-1894907 GCF_001515645.1 Sinocyclocheilus grahami | reverse complement strand
AAAAAAAAAAAAAAAAAAAAAAAAAAAGTAATCCTTTGCCTTTGATAAGAGCTTCAGTCACTGGAGGGGGGGTGGGGGTGAGTAAAACTGCATTAAGCTCTGAGTGTGTGACCCTGGCATTGTAAAAAGCCTCTCATGCGTTCAGGTATAGTTTTGCTAGCTGACGGAGGGCTGGTGTGACAGTTCAGAAGGCTTGAATTGCTTGGATGTATTTACAGCATCTAAATAGATGAATCTCATTTAGCTCAGAGAAGACTTTTTTTCCAACTCAGTTAAACCAGATACTGTATAAGTGTAATTTCTAGGTCACTACTGGCACAAAATGGTATTACAATCTGTTATTTTGAGTGGACATGACATCACATTGGCAGCATTTTGAACACAACTGTTCAAAACTTTGGAGTCATTAATATTTATTTAAGAAATTAATACTTTTACGCAGTAATGATGCATTAAATTGATCAAAATTGGCATTAAAACTTTTACAATATAATTTTTTTTTTTTTTAATTAAAATAAATGCTGTTCTTTTGATGTTTCTATCAAGGAGTCCTGGATTTTTTTTTTTATCAAGGTTTCCACAAAAATATGAATCAGCACAACAGAAATGTTTCTTGAACAACATCATGTGACACTGAAGACTGGAGTAATGATGCTGAAAATTCAGCTTTACATCACAGGAATAAATTACATTTTAAAATATATTGAAAAACAAAACAGCTATTTTAAATTGTAATATTTGTTTCGCAATATTACAGATTTTATGGTATTTTTGATTAAATAAATGCAGCCTAAAAGAAACTTGTTTCAAAAACTGTACCAATACCAAACTTTTGAACAGTGGTGAATAAAGTTCAACAAGAAGATCTTTCACCAGAGCCTGTTTTTTTTTTTTTTTTGGAGGACACTTGACATGAAAATTTCCATCTATTGCCTTTTGATGGACAGTCACATTCTCACGGAGCCAATCAGCCTGTCATTATGTCATTTCCTATTATTCCAGAGTGATTAGTTACATGACATGGTTTGAAATGTCACTGGCGCAGAGTTTTTAACACGCTCTCTCTTAACTAAAGCAACACCTGAAATAAGCATTATCAACAATATGATCTTAGTTGTAAACATATGACATCGGTAAGACTATTATGAGATTGCTAACTGATAATTAAGCGATTATGAGAGTACTACATGTTGCCTATCCCAGAAGTGCTGTCAGGAGAATCCCTCAGATGAGCAAATACAATAGCGGCGACCTCTGTTTTATTTGCAGATCATTAGAAGCAACTTTCAGTAGTCGGCGAGATGATCATTATCGGCTGCCCTCCGCTTAACATCCTCTCTGTCTGCTGCTGAAGTTTTCCCCGGAGATCACCTTTAAACGGAGACGGCCTGTCTAATAGATCAAATTAAAGAAGACTGGAAATACAGCAGCATAATGAGCTGATTTAACACACAGGAGAAGGTTCAAAACCAAAAGCCTGATAACAAGTGCAAAAGCTGCCAATGCATTTTGGCTGGGGAGCCTAATTTCCTCCAACACGATATTCCCAAACACGTTTGTGCTGGAATGAGCGAGAAAACAGAAAATAGCTTGAGCCATTCCATTAGAACAGTATAGCACAACAAGCTCAAATAAGTGAAAGTCATTCCTTGCTCATGCTTGGAATTAATTTCACACATCAATATTCCCAGTCTGCGCTCGTGGTGAGGCATAGTGCCCCTGCATGTCAATGTGGAGTAATCAATAAGATCTGCCAAGTTATTGAGGCTTTTCTAAAACCTGATCAATCCATCAATGTCAAGCAACCAGACTCCAAACAGCAATTAAAAAATGAGAAAAGCTGATATAAATATGCTTCGAGTGATGTACACTCATGTTTAGGTGCGTGTCAGACTTCCATATGGAAACGAGAGCTCATCTATTCATAAAGAGATTACATTTTCCAACAGAATTCACTTAGCAATGACAGAAACAATTGCATCGAGTCCACAAGTCAAGTATAAAACTGCATTTATTTCCTTCAAAGAAATATCAGCCCTCTAGGGAATACAGGAGACCACAGAGACTATTTCAACATCCGCGACAGAAGCATAAAGTACTAAAAGACACCTGGGACATAAAGACAAACCTCTGATATGCAGACTTCCCCTCCGGGAGTCGACTTACAGAACCCATTTTAAACAACACGACACTGTCTTTGCCAAGGAAACACTGCCAAGGTCACAAAAGCAAATTCAAAGTGTCAGCACAATTTATATTGGATTTCAAATAAACCCAAGAGAAAGCGCGAGCTGGCACCCTTTCCTCTCAACAAGACAAGTGACTTACTGCCTTGGATTTGCCTGGAAGAAAGAAAAACGCAGGGGAGGAACGATCCTCATCAAACACCTATTTTGCTTTCCAAACTGCAACTTGAGAACCAGAGTAAAGAGAACAAAAGCAAATGAAGGAGACGTTACAGCCCTTACTGTCAGTCCGTATGTGAGCAGAGCGGCACACCGAACACCCGTCGAAACAGGTGATGCTACTGAAATCAACGTGTGGCTGCGGCAGATAATGCACTGTGGGCGGCATATGGGCCGTTCCACAAAACGGGTGCCATGAGTCCCTCGCACACAAGTGCATACAAAAATACTTCAACAACGAAAAACTTAAAGGCACAATATGTAAGTTTTCGCTGCTAGAGTGCGCATATTCAAAACAAACAAAGAAACAAAGGCGTAGTTTGATGACGCCGTGACTGAGTGTGGAATCATGGGAGTTGTGGTCTTGATCCCGATGCAGTCCGATGGGACTCAGGCAGAAATCATGTTCATGGATGAGCTAATGATTTATTAACATAGTAGTATGAAGCAGGGTGAGGCTGAAAGCCGTCGAAGCGAAACGAGGCGCTGAACGAGCGCGACACACGGCTCGAAAGCAGCGGAGCTTTTATTATGCCACAGTCGACCGCTTCCGCTGCTTCCGGTCGTGCATATGTGGGGTAAAGCAGCGCTGTTTTATCATACTAGATACATTTGAAAGTGCTGTTATAATGCTACTCTGTGCGGTCGTCACCTGTCTAATAAAACGCATAACATATTAAAGCGGCTTTGGTGTTTCCATGTTTTCGGAAATCGGGGGTGTATGCCGTCATTGGCAGGTGACACAATGACACTATGGACACGGTCCGTGTCACTAGTTTAAATTGCTTATTTCTCTGGATTTAAACATTCTTCGAAACATTTGGGATAATGTAAGTACACAAGTCAGCGAAATATAAAACACTGTTCTAGTGGTTTTTGGATATATTAATAAATAACTCTTACATATTGTGCCTTTATTACACACATTTTCATTCATCATGACATTGCATTTTTTTGCATCCTGCTATCTTCAAACTCCTCCTTGCTGTATTAGCAAATATTTACATTAAGGCTAGCATTTTGCCTCTTTATATTTTTAGATTTTAGTCAAGATAATATAATTTTACATTTGTTCCCCGAGGTTATGCATCAACTGTGTTGGCTGTTATATTTTTCCATTTGTAGATTTTTCCATAAAACCTAAAAACTTAATGACATCATCATCCTTCCAAGAGGAGAACTCTTCAAGGACAAGTTAAAGTGTTTTTTTTTTATTTTATTTATGTATGTTTATGTTTGTCAGTACAGGGCAATCTTACTTCATCAACCCTGTTATTTTTGGCTATTTATTGTAAACAACTGATATTTGAAAAGATTATTTAAACAAGTTTCAGCATCAAATTCTGTTTTAAAGAAGCACTGGTTTCATGACCTTGAACAAAAGGCTTTCTATGTCAAACTAAACTGTAAAGCGTAGTAATTTAACTATTCTGAAGGCAATGTTATGTCCCAACATGGCAAAATTATATTTATTGACACGTTATATACCTTATAAAAGGTTTGTAATCTTTAAAATAGTACTTTAAAGTCAACATGAAATCAAAATGGGCTATACTTATTTTTAAAAGAATATTACAGTGTTTATTATAAATCATTTACATTATGCACATCAATATTATTTTTTTTTATTCATGTGACCTCGTTATCTTTAATCGAAAACATTAACTTTCTCTCTCTTTCGCCACCTCATCTCTTCTCTGATGACATGTGCAATGAAGTGCTGGCCAATAATCACTTCCCTCCAACAACCTGTCACTCACATGAGATCTCAGCAATTAGAAAACGACATTAATCCAATCAAAACCCAATGGACAAAATCAAGTCCCGCCCTACATTTTTTCTTGTTCAAGAAGCCGTTTCACTCTGATATGACACAATAAAGAAGAAAAAGCAACTGCAATTTCCCTTTCATGCTGACTTCTAATCTAGTTGGAAAGGTTCCCATTCCATACTAATGATCCATTTTATGTTCTGCCAGATGTTTGGGCACTTAAACTTAAACTACTTTTTATATAACAATTTCACTATCAAGGAGCTTTTCCTTTAAAGAGAAATGCAAGTTCTCTAAGTTCAAATGATGCAAGTCAATTCACAAATGGTGGCAAGAGTCCCACCCAACCTGCTGGTAATGACCAGCGATCATAAATGAGCATTTTGTGAAAGATCTGTGAGTAAGGTGCACTACTTTTTACTCTTCATTATAGAAAACTCACCCTCAAATCAATTGGCTATAATGTGGAGTAATAAATTATGCATTATAGCATGAATGAGAGTCAAAACACTGAAAATGAAAGAGCTGGTCAATTTTGCATGTAACATACGCAACGTATGGTTAAAAAAAACATGCAAAAATGATACGTGCACAAAAAAAATTGGCTTTTTATGTCTTCAACAGCAAATAAAACACAGCCAGATGACTTGAATATCAATGAACTTTGAGAGCAGACGAAGTAATTGAGAAAGAAAACATTTCACTGCGGAGAAAAAAAAGTCAGTAAAGATTTTTTCTGAAACTCCGTCTTTATATTTCAAAGTTAACATAGCAGTAATCAACAGTGTTTTCACAAGCTAATGATAATGTATCTGCATCCAGTATGAAAATACAATGCACCATGTTTATGAGTAATTAGAAGAGCAATTAGAAGCAATCAGCAGGGGAAATAATCCTTCTAACAAACTTTAAAAAATGGTAACATGCAATTTTTATCATAATGATCTCTTTGTACTTGATCTGATCTGATAGTTGATATTAAACTCTGTTACTGTAAAATCTACTGCCAGCTATACAAGTTGTACAATAAAAGGCCAAACAGATCCCAGAATTACCAATACAACCACAAAACACAATCAGCTTAACACACAATACTATAATAATGCTGCAAACATGAAATAAATAACCCAGCATGCTACATAAACATCCCAATAATCATAAGCAATAATCATAAACGAGGATAATCTAAACAAAAGTGCTAGTTCGCATAGACATTTCAAGGAATGCTTCTGTCCTCGAAGAATAAGGCTAATCTTATTTTTTGTTCATAAAAACACCTTAAAACAATATTTTATGACAAAAGTATACACATTGCCTTATTAAATATAATATAAATTGTCTCTGTGAATTGTAATGTTAGATAGATAGATAGATAGATAGATAGATAGATAGATAGATAGATAGATATGATTTTTAAATAAGTGAATATTCAATCTTTTCATACTAATTAAAAATTGCCATGTAAAACATTGTTATCCTGTTTAAAGTCCTGCTATGTTTCACAGTGTAGTTGGTGGCTTTACTCACTTTCAGCACCTCGGACAGCGTCAGTACAGCGCCGAGACTCGGAGCCTCTGACACCTCCATCACTTTGACCCGGCAAACACTTCAGCGAGCGCACTAAACCGCACTAAACAAACTCCAGGATTCACGACCAAACCACAGAACCCGTCACCGCTCACTTTTCCTCCCGCAGGCAGGTCTGAGCAGCTAACCGTTCTTCAGCGAGTAGTAAGAGAGACGCGTTTCACCTACCGCTTCGCTTCAGCCGCTTCCATCCTCCAGACTCGTGCTGCCGCGAGTGAGAGTGAGAGAATGAGCCGGAATCCTCTGCGCCACGAACCCTGATGGTGGAGGCAGTTACACGACAGGAGCGCCGTCCAATCACATCGCGCTCTGGGAGACACACAGCCAATCAGCAGTAAGAAAGGTTGCTCTGTTTTGCATAGCAAGGTTGATTGACGTTGTGAAAAAATTCAAAGGGGGGAAATTCTAAAGTCTAAATTTCTTTAGTAATTTAAAAAGAAATACACAAGACGAACATATGTATTTAACAACAGTTGAAGTATATAGCACTGGGCAAATTATACTACAAATGAGAGAGAGAAAAAAAACATCTCACTAATTCTTGAGATATAAGGCTTTTTTGAACATTAAACCATGTCAACATATTCTGTTACACCAAATACACAAAATAATGATCTTTAAAAAAGCATCATATGACCCCTTTAACTTTATCTTTAGATTTTCATGACATTTCCGCCTGAACGGTCTCAAATGCAAATATTCCATCTGATTTAATTTTTTAAAATTACATTATCACTCACTGTGTCAAAGCATACATAATTTCATATTGATTAAAACACATATTAAGCATATTTTAAATTAAAATTGAACCTACACATATACATATACATACATATATATATATATATATATATACACACACACACACATATCAATAGGTACAAATGATAAAATTTATATTATAATATAATATATAATATAGTTGAATATAACATAATATAATATGATAACCCAGCTTTGTGCCCCTGCTTTTTGAAAACAACCTGAAATATTTTTAAAAACATTCATAAAATCATGTCAAGTCAAAGCCAGCCTTCACTACATTATTTTTTATTAAAATAAATTAACCAATCTGTGACTTCCATCACAAAAAAAGTGCAGTTGTTACCTTATCATCCTAAACATCTGATGGAGATTTCTTCTTTGATGGCTTGTTTTCGCTGGAGACGCTAAATGGATGATTTCTGTAAATCTGCTCTGAAACAATATGTATAAGTGAGTGTTATACAAAATAAATTGACTTGAATTACTCCATGGAGTTATTTCAACCCGTTCTGACCCTTATCGTATGCATTTATTCAAAATCATTTCTCCATCTCTGAGCAGATGGATGTACCCAGTCAGGTGCAGCAGAGGTCTGTCAGGTGTGACTGCATTAACACCGCTAATCGAATAGAGTTAACTGCTTTAGAGAGACTGACTATCTGCTGCACACGCACAGACCCAACACCACTGCACCTAGAACTCCAGAAGCAATTCTGTTAAATATATACACTACTCAGTACATTTAGACATAAGAAAGAAGTTATACATGTGTGGGCATTACCTACCCTCCTGATAGTGCTTAGCTTTTCAGCTCATCCATCTAAGAGCGGTATTAGTCAGCGCTTTATTCATCTGGGGTAGGAAGGACAAGTGGATTAGGACTTCTCCTGAGTTTATTGCCTCTGAGGATGTCATTATTACAAGAGTATTATTCTAATTTTCTGATTAATGCTTTAGAAAACTTTTGAGATGACGCTAATACACAAAGCCTATTTGGGAGGGAGTCATTTTAAGTATTTGAAGTTTTATACTTTTAGTTTTTTTAAGGAAATAGTTTACCAAAAAATGCTTTTTTGCTGAAATGTTACTCACCCTTAGGCCAACAGATTTGACTGGAGAAATGTAGCATTCCATCACTTGCTCACCAATGGATCCTCTTCAGTGAATGGGTGCCGTCAGATTGAGAGTCCAAACAGCTGATAAAAACATCACAATAATCCACAAGTAATCCATACCACTCCAGGCCATAAATTAATGATCTGTGAAGTGAAAATCTGCATGTTTGTAAGAAACAAATCCATCAAGAAGTTTTGTAACTTTAAACGTTGCCTCTATAGCCAAAATATGAGTCCTCTATCCATATTATTGCTTTATTCAGTAAAAACAGTCATCTTATCTGAATCAGGAGAGAAATATGCACAGATCAAGCACCATTTACAAACACAAACAGTCTGAAACAAATATGTGGGTGGATTTAGGTGTGAGAGAACAACAAATGACGGCACCCATTCACTGCAGAGGATCCATTGGTGAGCAAGTGATGTAATGCTAAATTCAGGGTTTCTACAGATATGAACAAGTTAAATTTAAGACCTTTATAATACCACCTTATATGAAATTTAAGACCTAAACCTGAGATGGAAATACGGATTATATTGCAAACGTATAATATTTAATGTGTTTAATGTAAAAAGATAACAAAATATAATTTCTGTCATAAATGCTATTTATTATTACGATATACAGCAAACTTTTCATATCAGCAGATATTCTATAGATATTCCATACAAAATATCCCCACATAAGCACTGCATCACCGAGATTTTTGTTGGTGTAAACTGAAGCAATAATTTCATTTCAATAGGTCTGGTTTCACATTGTTTCATGCGAACAGCGCACACAGTCTGATCTGGACTTTGGCTCTGGTCCAGAAACCCGGGGCCTGTACCATGAAGCCAGATTAGCTGGCTAGCCAGGTAAGTTTCAGTTTAGTTTGCACCAATCCTGGGTTTTAGGTACCATGAATGTGGCTTGGCTTTTAGCTGCATTCATTGCCTTAGTAACTTACACTCCACAACTAACCTGCTCTGGGGCAGGTTATGTTCTGGTTTAAAGATTTCAAAGTGAAATTTGACCAATCAGCTTCAAGCAAAGTGACTCATGTCTAGTGCAATAAAGCCACTCCCACAGTTTCTCTTTGTTACAGATCTGACGAGACGTGAGACGTGCGGATCCATCTGCAAGGCTTACATAGTAAAACATTTTAAAGATTTAAAGATAATATTGTCGGATTTTTAGAGATGATTATTTTTTATAATTATTTATATAATTATTATACCCTTAATCCATTACACAAGCTAGCTTAGTTTATTTTAAATTAATATAAACATATAGATAATATGCAATATAAATACATTTTAGAATCAATAGCTTTAAACATGACTACATATGAGCTTAGATTTTTAAGTGTTTTTATACCTATAAATATTATCAACTCTAATAAACTAACTTTACAACTTTTACTTGCACTTATAAGGCAAGATGTTTTCTTTACGTTTTAATCTTTCATGGATAGATCGTTTCATCTTGTAAATGTGTTTAAATTCTTCATATTGTTCAATATTTTAATCTTTGGTAGTGAATCGCACTGACTCTCTCTCAAGAAGTGAATCACAGTTTCAAGGCATCTGATTGGCTGTTCATTACTGATGTCACTCTTTCATGTGCACGTGCTCCATTAACTAAGGATCAAGCCTGAGTTGACAGAGAAAGTTGATGATCAGCTTCATGGTACAACAAAGCCGGATTGGACTGGTTTGGTTTTGTCAACTCAAAACTAATCCTGTAACCCCGAGTTTGTTCAGCCACCATCATGGTACAGGCCCCCGGTCGCACGGAGCGGATCTAATGCTCGAGTCGGCATATATTAAAAACTTTTACAACTACACAGCCTCAGAATGATTATGACCACTATTTTGTTTTACGAGTTTCAAATTGAATCTAAGGGGTAATTTATTAGACTGTGGCTGTCAAATGCGGCTTTACGGCTCTGGCCCGAGAAGATAGAAACAAAACTCTATTGGCTATTTTAAAAAGGGGGCGGGGCTGCTCGATATGTCCTGCCCTCTCTTCCTGTTTCAGTTGAAATTACGTCACCACATAGAATAATGCTGCGTGTTTCAAGTCACTTCAGGGGACCTTTAACTACTTGTTAATTGAACTAAAATCAATGTAATATTTGCATTCTTGAGAATATTCAGCAAAATAACTCCCTTGTCATGGTATGTTACTTAACTATTTCATGTTATGAATAAACTAAACATTTAGAATTTTTTAGTGTTTCTTCTGAGTTTCTTTATGCGTGCTGTTACGCTCATTTGTTTTGAAGTCTCTCATAAATTCCTCTAAATTTGAAACAAACGAATCTACATCTGGGATGGCCTAAGGGTAAATTTTCAGTCAAATGTAATTTTTTTGGGTGAGCTATTCCTTGCATGACTGAACAGACAGTGAAGCAAAAGCATCAGGTGTCTGGCTTTCATGTGAACTCCTTCAAACCTGTTTGAAAGCATCCCAGCATGCACCTCAGAAAGCTGGCTGATGTGATGAATGTCAGAGTGTGTCTAGAATGTCTAGACAAAGAAGAAGCTCAAATATAAGAGATTTTATTTGTCAAACATTATTTTGATCATTACATCATTCACATATACTGTACTTCCATTCGTGTAATTTTAGAGTTTGAATTAATTGTATGAGTAGGTGTCACACTTTGACTGCGTAGGTGTGGCTGACTCTTAACTTTTATAAAGAATATCTCTTTGGATTTGAGACTTTAGTCTTTGCAACTTTACAGATCTTCTTTATGCACCAAGAGCTTGTAACACTCCAAAGAAAAAGGAAGAATTGAAATCGCATCATATGACCCCTTTAATAACTTTTACAACTACACAGCCTCAGAATGATTATGACCACTATTTTGTTTTACGAGTTTCAAATTGAATCTAAGGGGTAATTTATTAGACTGTGGCTGTCAAATGCGGCTTTACGGCTCTGGCCCGAGAAGATAGAAACAAAACTCTATTGGCTATTTTAAAAAGGGGGCGGGGCTGCTCGATATGTCCTGCCCTCTCTTCCTGTTTCAGTTGAAATTACGTCACCACATAGAATAATGCTGCGTGTTTCAAGTCACTTCAGGGGACCTTTAACTACTTGTTAATTGAACTAAAATCAATGTAATATTTGCATTCTTGAGAATATTCAGCAAAATAACTCCCTTGTCATGGTATGTTACTTAACTATTTCATGTTATGAATAAACTAAACATTTAGAATTTTTTAGTGTTTCTTCTGAGTTTCTTTATGCGTGCTGTTACGCTCATTTGTTTTGAAGTCTCTCATAAATTCCTCTAAATTTGAAACAAACGAATCTACATCTGGGATGGCCTAAGGGTAAATTTTCAGTCAAATGTAATTTTTTTGGGTGAGCTATTCCTTGCATGACTGAACAGACAGTGAAGCAAAAGCATCAGGTGTCTGGCTTTCATGTGAACTCCTTCAAACCTGTTTGAAAGCATCCCAGCATGCACCTCAGAAAGCTGGCTGATGTGATGAATGTCAGAGTGTGTCTAGAATGTCTAGACAAAGAAGAAGCTCAAATATAAGAGATTTTATTTGTCAAACATTATTTTGATCATTACATCATTCACATATACTGTACTTCCATTCGTGTAATTTTAGAGTTTGAATTAATTGTATGAGTAGGTGTCACACTTTGACTGCCAGTGTAATTGAGTTTTAACCGTTTTAACAACTGATGTCACAAAATATTCTATTTTTGTGCTAAATGACTTTAACTAGGTCAAAGGATAATACATTACTGTTGAATTAAAGTAATTGTTCACAATCTCTATGGTAACAAAGCAGCCATGCACTGCCATGCTTCTGTTTTCTTCTTCTTTTAAAGGAACAGTTCACCAAAAAAAAAAAAAATTCTAAATCTGTCATCATTACTTTTTATCTGGTTGAAATTTTAATAACATACTGGTCACTCTTTCCTATGTTTCCAATTTTTCCAATTACAATCAGTTTTGGACTGGAGCTTTAAAGCTTTAAAAAAAAGTACAAATAATCCATATGACTCATGGAATATATTCCAAATCAATTATATTTGATAATACATGATAGCTTTGTTTGAGGAAGAGAAGAAAGACATATAATGCTTTTGTTCATAGAAAAGGTGGACATCCGCTCTAGTTTTTCATGCAACATTCATGAAAGCAGCAATGCTAGATCTGTGAACAAATCATCCCTTTCAGTCAAATCTTTTCAAAGAATCAGAAGATCTGATTCACAAAATTAGTCTGAATGATTTGTTTGTGAATCAAACTGATCTGTTTAACTCACTGTTCTTTGGACAGGTATATTAATAATAAACACAGACTAAAATGTCAGTTTCTGACACAAATCTATGCCTTCAGATGAGTGTTATTTTAGTACCACTGAGATATGTAAGAATATAGTCTGCCCCGACCCAGATTCCACTCCACAATATGTTTGATCATGCTCATTTCCCAAAATGGCTTAATTATTATAGAGAAGAAGAAAGTCAACAGTTATGTTGTTTGTAGATCACCTGGGATTATCACATCCTGAGCAAATGGTGACCAATTGTAGAATGGGTGCAGGTGTGGGACACTGAGAACCATCTCAGACAAAAGGGGTGTCAGAACTTAATTAACATACAGACCACAGCTGTAACAACAGGAGCGACTTCCTTTACATTGAGGGTAAACTCTAAGTGTATAAAATGTTTGAGCTTAGGATGTTCGGGGTTCAGTCTGACTCCGTTGAACCCAAGGTACTACATGTGCTTTGTCACTACTATTCTGTAATAAGAGTTATTCTTCATCAAGATCTTCGACGTCTTCACTTTTTCTTACAGATACTATTATAGTTTTTATTAATAGTTAATAGTTTATTTATTTTTTTATCCATTTAAATTTTTGTCATTTTTATTTACTTTTTTATTTGAAAATTACTTTATTATTTTATTATTATTTCATTTTTTATGTTTTGTCTGTATAGTTTTAGTTTTAGTTTTACTTATTTTAGTACACCAACTTAAACTAAATAAAAATGAGAAAAGTTGCCTGGGCAATTTGTTTGTTTTTAATAATTGATTTTATTTCAGTTAACAGTTAATGTTTATTATTATTATTCTTTACATTTTATTTTCTTTCTTTCTTTCTTTTTAGTTATAGTTTATAATAACCCTGCAGAAGACTATACTGATGCAAGATTGGTATGGACAACTTTTCTGATTCTTTTGAATCCTCTGTGAACTTCTGTAAATGCATGTGGAAAAATTACCAGGACATTTTTATAAAATTGACATGAAAACTGACATTAGGATGAATAAACTGTTATACAGTTTAATCTTGTGCATTAACTATATGTTTAAAGTTATTTAACTAAACTTAGTCTGAGGTACCTGGGTAAGAAAGGTGAGCTCCATCCTTCTCTCCATCCTGTCGTCTGACAGCGTCTCTGTGGAAGATGGGCTTTGCTCAATGATTCATGTGCTCTTGGAGGTTTTATGAAAGCACAAAGACAGATAGACGCATCATATTTATCCAGCCAGACAAGTGTGTGCGAGATGAGAGTAACTAACTCTAAACACAAAGGGAAGCTGAAGAGTGAAGCTTTCCATCTTTCTTTCTCTTCTCTTTGGCTTTTTCCACTTGTGTCGGATGAATGGCTCAGATTAGCTCACACCCTGCTGAGACGAGAGGCCAAAGGATTTCACAGCATTAAACCACTTGCTACAGTTGCCTAAATATGAGAGCTTAGTAATTGAGATAAATGATGGTTTCTGACATCTACAGTAGATGGACTGCTGGGTTGTATAAACACTTATTTCATATGTAGAGAGCCCTAAGAAGTATGGAGAACTAATACATGCATCACATTTAAGGCGAAAACATGACACATCCACATCAGTGAGAAACCATAGATAATTCAGGCTAAGAGCTTGTGAGACACGTTCAGCTCTTCCAGAATTCATTCATTTTTAAAGGGAAAGTATTTCACTCGACATGACAGTTCTATATCTAAATATACTGTAGGTTTATTTGGATCTATAGGTAATGTATGTGTTAATGCAGCATGCAATATAAAACTATTGCCATAAAAAATGCCAAATAGACATTACATGTAAAATATGCTAAATAGAACTATTATATTTTATAATTCTAATCAGAAAATGATTAATGGCATAATTTCATGAAATATTTTTTTTTATTATTAAATAAAATTGCAACACTTGCCACTTTCTGCAGTCAAATTGTTTTGTGTAATGACCGTTAATATTAAAATGGTGTGAGAGGGAGAATGATATTTTCTGAACTTACAAAGCAGGTCTAATAAAAGTTGGTACTTTTTAAAAGCGTAAAAGGTAAAGTCCAACATTACTTCTACTAGGCTATTTCCTACACTGACATTCAAAAGTTTTGGAATTTTATGTTTTTTGAAAGAAGTCTCTTATTGCTAACCAAGGCTGCATTTATTTGATTAAAATTACAGGACAAATACTAAAACTGAGAAATATAATTACAATATAAAATAACTTTTTCTAGTGTACTATATTTTCAAAGTGTAATTTATTCCTGTGATCAAAACTGAATTTTCAGCATCATTCCTCCAGTCTTCAGTGTCACACGATTCTTCAGAAATCATTCTAATATGCTGATTTGCTGCTCAAGAAACATTTCTGATTATTATCAATGTTGAAAACAGTTGTGCTGCTTAACATTTTCAAGGAAACAGTTATAGTGGATATCAAAATTAGAGAACAACCTACAATTTCCTAAAATTCAAGATCACTGCTTAGTCCTATTTGAAGTTATCCTAACAGGAGTAGAAGGGCAGTTTTTAAGCATACAGTATTTCATAAATTAATTGTATTCTGACAGTATAAAAAGATATTTGAAAAATAATTCTGATCAAAATTAAAGAACACTTACAGATTCCTCCAATTATTGGTGTTAACCTGGCACCTGGTTCTCATTTCCTAACTTATATGACAGACCCTATTTAACTGGCAGCATTCCTCTAATTTTCACTGAGATTGCAAGACGGCAAACTACTTTAAGGTGACTGAAACCCTGCGACAGGAGGCGGTTCAGATGAAGGCCAAAGAGACGACCCGACCCTTTCAGCTACTGAAAGAAAAGCTGGTCATTCCAAATCTGTGATTTCAATAATATTTCAGCTTTACAATGACACTAATTCATTCAAGTCCCCCCAAAAGGCTGGTCGTCCACGTAAGATGAATGCACGAGAGGACAGGATAATGCAGAGACTCTCAATGGGGAATCGGTTCAACACTGCAGCTGGAATTGCTCGCCAGTTCACCGATGAACAGGGTATGGATCTCGGCGCGTTTAAGAGAAGTCGGACTGAAAGCACACTCTGCAGTTACCAAGCCTCTCATCAGCAGAAAGAATCAAAAGGCTAAGCTCACCTTTGCTGAGGAGTATGTTGTGTGGAGAGAGAAGAACTGGCCAAAGTTCACTTTAGTGATGACAGTAAGTTTAATTTATTTGGGTCTGATGGGAAACATTTTGTTCATTGTCAAACTGGGGAGAGACTAAAGCCTGAGTGCGTAAAGTAGTCAGTAAAAGGTGGAGGAGGAAGTGTGATGGTTTGGGGGATGTTTTGTGCAGCAGGAGTTGGGTCTCTTATACAGATACATGGCAGCTGAATGCATATGTTGATCAGAACCTCCTTCAGCAACATGCGGTTCCTTCCCTGCAAGCATCTCCCAATCAGCCTGCAATTTTCATGCAAGACAATGTCCTCGTCACACTGCAAAACGTGTAAAGCAGTTCCTTGAAGCCAAGAACACTGAAATAATGAAATGACCAGCCCAGAGTCCTGATCTAAACCCAACTGAAAATCTCTGGAAAATCCTTGGGACAAAGTTATGGCTAAGAAACCCACTACAGTCACCGAACTATGGAAAAGAGTGGACCAATATCACACCAGCGCAGTGTGAGAAATTAGTGAAGTCCTGTGGCCCCAGATGTGCTGAAGTCATTCAAAGCAGGGGCCTCTAACACTTCCCACTAATTTTTGACAGCTGTAAAATCTGAAATAATATGTGACCCTGGACCACAAAACCAGTCTTAAGTGTCAATTTTTCAAAATTTGTCCAAATTACCAGCAACAGTGTGTGAAAACCTTGTGAAGACTTACAGAAAACGTTTGACGTCTGTCATTGCCAACAAAGGGTATATAACAAAGTATTGAGATGAAATTTTGTTATTGACCAAATACTTATTTTCCACCATAATTTGCAAATAAATTCTTTAAAAATCCTACAATGTGATTTTCTGGATTTTTTTTCTTCTCATTTTGTCTCTCATAGTTGAGGTATACCTATGATGAAAATTACAGGCCTCTCTCATCTTTTTAAGTGGGAGAACTTGCACAATTGGTGGCTGACTAAATACTTTTTTTGCCCCACTGTATGTATGTTTGTTATGATAGGACAATATTTGGCCGAGATACAGCAATTTGAAAATCTGGAATCTGAGGGTGCAAAAATATTGAGAAAATCGCCTTTAAAGTTCTCCAAATGAAGTCCTTAGCAATGCATATTACAAACCAAAAAAGTTTAAACAAATTAAATCTAAAGTTTTTATATATTTGCGGTAGGAAATTTACAAAATATCTTCATGGAACATGATCTTTACTTAATATCCTAATGATTTTTGGCATAAAAGAAAAATCAATAATTTTGACCCATAACATGTATTTTTGACTATTGCTACAAATATACACCAATGACTTAGTTTTGTGGTCCAAGGTCACATATATATATATATATATAAAAATATATTTTTTTCAGAATTATGTGATGAACAGAAAGTTCAAAAGAACAACATCTATTTATAGAAAAAGGAATATTTTGCAACATTATTATGCTTTACTGTCACTTCTGATCAACTTAATGCACCCTTGCTGACGAAACATATTAATTTCTTTAAAGAAATTACTGAATGTTAATGTATGTTCTTTTTTTACTCGTTTAGTCTCAATACAAATAAGATGAAACACAAGCTAGATGAATCAAGAGTTCACATATGACCCGTCTCCCTTTAACGTCCTGCTGGCGCTGATGACTGTATTTTGAGGTCTTGAAGCTGCTGCTGTTGTAAAAAAGAGTGTTCCAGCTTCCATCAATCTAAGACTTCTCTCTAAGGCGACTGTACAGCAACATCTATTGATTTACAACAGTCTTACAGGTTTGCTTAAACACTACACCTTGAAATTCTCACTGTGAGTGATGCTAAGGGATTTCAGTTAAAGCACAATAACAGCTGAAGTGCAGTTGAAATGACCAGCAGTTCATGTGATTACGTGTCAGTACCGTTTACTTCAAAAGTCTCTCGATGATGTTTAGAAGAGTAAGGTTATGCTCGATGAAAAGTGTTTTCAAATATAACAGTACACTGTACTTCTGTGCTAAACAATAAAAATAGCCTTAATGCACTATAGTGCAAACTCTCAACACAACAAAACAGCATGCGTGTTTTAAACCACACGAGTAAAGAATTTTTTATTTACTCATTCAAATAAAATGAAGGAATTAACCTGAAGGCATACACTGTGAAATCAAGACTTCTTTATTGCAAGTCAATCAATAAATTAGCACGCCCTTTTTGTGAACCAGCCCAACTTAATTTAATGATCAGGGATTGTCCAGTACAAATCATAGAAGACAACTCAAAATATTTTCTTTTTAGAGAGAAGGACATACACTTCTATTATAAACAAGACATGAGATTTACAAATGTGTGTTTTGTTCATCTTCCTCCCACACAGCACTCCAGGTGCTGCACAGGAAGAAGTAAAAATAATAATAATAATAATAAAAGGTTGAAATGTGGAAAGAATCCCCAGGATACAGTATAACCTTATAAAGAATGCAAAAATATATGCAAATCTAAAGAGGTCAATTTAGAGATAAATTGTCTTCTCTCCATGGACACAGAAAATGCACTGCAGAAAGTGCTGTGCGTAATTTCAAATAGATATCCTAAGCAGAACTGAAATGTTTTGCACCATTTTCAAATTAGTAAAGTGTACAGAAATACAGAAGCTTTAGACTATAGAGATTGCAAAAAATAGACCCTCATATTTGGCACCCCAAAGTTGAATACTAGCTATTTTTATTACAATTTGGAACTTGTACATGTGCAAATATAACATTTTAATAGACTTTCTAAACAATTTCCAGCAACTTCATGAGTGTTAATCATGAAATCATGACCAGGTCATATTCTAACCCAAAAAATTAACTAAATAAATAAATAAAATAAAATAAAAATACAAACAAATAAATTGTATCTTGCATAAAGCCTGTTTTCGGAATCAATACGTTTATTTGCATTGTGATTTGAATGATTATTAAGCACTCTAAGCAAATAAAATATATATCTTACTATAATAGACCATATATATACAGTATATATAATTAAAATATGCTGGTTTGCTGCTAGATTAGTACTGGTGCTCAGAAATTAATAATGGTTCTTTCTAGTGCTGGTCGGAATACCGGTTCATACCGAATACCGGTGTTTATTTTTGTTATGATATGAATTTTTAAAATACCGGTGTATGCCGCTTAAACAATGTTCGGAACAGTCGCCTCTCTCGGCGTCTGTTCTGTGTAGTGAGCGGCAGAGAAGCAGCGCATTCAGTTGGCCGCACCGCAGCCGACTCTTCAATAAATGAGTACAAAACAGCGTTTCCTAGCACCTGTCGCTTAATGATTGTTTGGAATAATAAATATGAGCGTAGTTCGTCTGATAATATTACATGCACTTTTTTTTTTTTTTTTAGTTTGTTACTCAGACGCAGGCAGTGCGCTGCATGAGACAAAAAAGTAATATAGCCAAAACAACCGCATAGCCGCTCTTTAGTGTAGATGCATGTTGATTTTATCAGACGATGCCGCGATTATAAATGGTTAGCATGTATTAAAAGGGGTCGTGTTTAGTCGCTATTTAGAGTGGTATTTTTTGACAATATTCACTCATCATGACAGTAAAATAGGGCATTCTAAGTCAATATACTGCAGTATTTCCTCTCTCAATCAGTAGAAAATATGGTTAACACCCGGTCATGTATGAAAAAAAAAATACCGTTGTGTACCGTGAAACCGGTATAATTTTGAAAAATACCGAGATATAATTTTTTTATCATACCGCCCAGCACTAGTTCTTTCTATTATTATCAATGTTCAAAACATTTTTTGGTGCTTAATATTTTGCGGAATTTTTTTTTTTGTGTTCTTTGATGAATAGAAAGTTCAAAAGAACAGAATCGACTTAAAAAAATCAAATTTCTATTTTTTTCAATTTAATTAAAAAAACAATTAAAAAATGTTCACTGTCATGAAAATAGGCTTTATTTTCTTTATGCAAAATGTAAGTTCATATTTCTACCTTTCGATCATGGAGTAAAATATAACCTTGTTTTATTTATTGATTTCTGTCTCTTCATAATTTCACTTTCTTTCAGTTCTTTCAACATAACACACAAACCGTCTGAACCTGCGCCTACTTTATGTATACGCAACATATTTATCATTTCCCCAAATCCTTATCAACTTCTTGTTACCTTTTCACCTCCACCGTCTCTCTCTCCACCATTCCTCACCCGTCTGACGGCGAGATTTTCACCCTGCATTCGAAGCTCTTCATCATCATGATGTGTCCTCGTGTTTCTAAAGCTCCCACAACACTTCATGCTGTTGTGACATGCTTTGTGTGTCGCTGATCGATGAGACGTCTCCCTCACTCTCCCCGTTCCTCTTTCACTGCCGGCCCCGAGGCCGTGTTGCACTCCTCCTAAAGTGTGCTCCGCTGAGTTGCTTTCCGACGCTGGTACTTAGGAGACTTTGAAGTTTCGCTCTTTGGGGGCCAAACGGGTTTCACCAATTTCACATCCTGATCCAAAGAGAATGTCTTTTTTGGAGAGGCTGTTTGCGGAGGCCACGCTACAGACATTTTGTTAGGGCTCTGATCGGGTTTATTTGCTTCTTTTTCAAACACATCTGACAGCGAGCACATGCTACTTTGTGAAAGTGAATATCTCCAGTCCGATGCGTCATGGTCTGTATTCCCTGCATCCCGAACGCCCAGTAATTCCCTTTGCAACCCTTGTTCAAATCCATCCTCGAAATTCCCTTTAGACTTGAAGAGTTGTTTATAATGTGGATGGCAGTATAAATGTCCATGGAGAGAGACAAAGTTTCCAAGGCTGTCAGACAAGAAGTTTCATAATTCATTAATCACAGAAAATATATAGAGCTGTCTGCATTCACACAGTTTGTAAATGAGAACTGCACTGCAAGCTTTCCATTTGAATGGTTTTATGCAGGATACTTTATCTTAGAGTTGCAAATAATGGTACTCTATGCAAAAAAAAATCATTTAGAACTGATTATGTTGGAATACTTGCATTGTTAGACGTACTAGAATATTTATGTTAATGCTAAATATGATAAATTGTCTGTTTATGCTCCTTTTTAAACACAAAAATACACACTAGAAACTAGTCACAACAATGCTAGGGTGTTCTGTTGCTAGGGTAGACATGACTCGGGTCCATCTATAGGAATCTATGGAATTTGTATCATCGTGCAACAGGTGAAAATCTGATTACTTTAAAGAATAATTCACCCAAAAATGAAAATATGCTGAAATTTTGGATGGCCTCAATCTCAGGCCATCCAAGATGTGAATAAGTTTATTTCTTCATGGGAACGTCTTCACTTGCTCAGCAATGGATCCTCTGCAGTGAATGGGTGCCGTCAGAATGAGATTCCAAACAGCTGATAAAAACAACATGAAGTGAAAAACTGCATGTTTGTAAGAAACAAATCCATCATTAAGACGTCTGACTTCAAAATGTTGCTTCCAGCTAAAATACGAGTCCTCAATCCATAATATTGTTTTCTCCAGTAAAAAGATAATCTCGTTTGAATCATGAGAGAAATGCACAGATCAAGTACTATTAGTTCTAAACAAATATACTGGTAGATTTTGATGTGAGAGGAAAACAGGGGATGGACTTTTTCACTGGAGGAAGCATTTGTATGGATTATTGGCTCATATTTTAACCAGAAGTAACGGTTTGTAGTTAAAAATCTCTTCTTACAAACATGCAGCTTTTTGCTTCACACGACATTAACTGATGGTCTGGAGTGGTGTGGATTACTTGTGGATTATTGTGATGTTTTTATCAGCTGTTTGGACTCTCATTCTGACGGCACCCATTCACTGCAGAGGATCCATTGGTGAGCAAGTGATGCAATGCTACATTTCTCCAAATCTGTTCCGATGAAGAAACAAATTCATCTACATCTTGGATGGCCTGAGGATGAGTACATTTTGAGCAAATTTTCATTTTTGACTAAAACTCCTAAGTATAAGCAATATTTATCAAATATCATATTACAATATTTGATGACATACCTCAATTTGTTATTGCAGTGCTCACAGAAAAAACAGGATTTATGGAACTTCTTTTTGTCGGCTATCAGGCCTTCCATGGGGTAAACCCTCTTCTTGCACACCGCACACATCTCCGACTTTGGTACTCGAATCTGGCAAGATGGCAAAAGATATTCAAGTTTTAGTTAATTCAGTTATTCCCACGCATCACTTTGCCAAACACTCAGTCCTCCATCTGGGCAATGCAGGCAAATCACATCGAACAACATCCACTACTGCAATGTAAGGTTATTGGCAAGTTTGTTAACAACAGTATTAGTGAAAGACATGTTCAGACACAATAATACATCAAAGCATTAATACTTCTCAAATCTTAAGATAAAGAATGACACATGAGGTCTTTAACATGAATATGACAAAATAAATAGTTTAATCTAGATATTGATTCTTTACACTCTAAAAATTTCTTCCATTGCTCATTTTGTTTTTAGGTAACCCACCTTGCTAGGTTAGTTTAGTAAAACATGCATACTGTTCAATAGGCACCCAATGCTGGGTTACCATTTGTTTTTAATCTAGCCTTCTATTCCCCCCTCCCCCCTCAGCTGAGTGTATAGAAGTCTGAATAACAATTCGGTTATAATTTGTGGAGTTATTTTGGGAAATGAAATAATCCTGCAAACTCACAGACAGTCTCTAAAAAGAAACAAACAAACATAAAAGCTACAAGTTGCTGTTTCTCAGGTCACACAGAGAAACAAAAATCAGGCTTTGTTTTCCTTCGTTCAGTGTTCTGAATCAATCGCTAAAACATTTTGCTTTTAAAGTACATTTGATTCTTGCAGCACTCTCAAATGCAAATGAGACGGAGATGAATGGCAATTATGGAGAAAGCACTCAGTGTTATTGAGATATTTGAAATTCTAAGCTGATAAACTGTCCTTTTGAATCTGTGATGGTGCTGCAAGCGAGATTAAGCAGAAAGCAGTTCTGAATGGCTAAAAAACAGTGTAGGCTGCTCCCCAGACTGTGATTTCTCAGGACACTTATTTCCAGAGGTGTCAAGTAACGAAGTACAAATACTTCGAGAAGTATAAACATATACCATTCCGACACCCTATTGGTTTGTACGCGATCCATCGCACCTGCACATGACACAAATCATCTCACACTCCAGCAAGGACATAGCCAGTGTTGGGGTCGTTACTCAAAAAAGATTATTTCTTAAAAGTTATTATTCCGTCACTACTGGCTCATTTATCAAACGGGTGCTTTCTCTTCGTCCTCTGCAAATTAAGCTACAGTCGGTAGTTCGGTAGAGAGACGTTTGAATAAATTAGCGTTTGCGATTGACAACGCATCTTCTAGTTAAATGTGACATTGTTGCCATTAGCTATAGAATTGAGCATAGTACATACCAGGAAGGTAACAGGATTATGAGTTATTTTTACTTTTTATTTGTTGATTAATCACTTGGATTAATTGTTCATTTTGACAGCACTAATGTTTATTGTATATAGACAACCATACAAGGGTAATTGTTACTAAGCCTGCCCTGGGTACACCAGTTTTCTTGTCCGTTGCCCTCACAGATTCCTGCAGCTAAGCTTGGATGTACATTTACATTCCAATAAAGGTTATTGATGACATGCCTCTGAAGTTTGACTTTTTGCACCATTACAATACTTATAAGCAACTAGTCATCATATTTTCCGCTCCATGAAACACATTTTAATGCTCAGTAGTACACATATATGGTTCTTTAATGTATTTGCTTTGTACTAAAATGCGTTAATTTTCAATGGGCATATATGCGGCTGAAACAGGTAGTCTAGTGCATCCCACATTTTTCAACATTAACATTTTAATATAACAGTCATTATGGCCTTTAGAAAAAAGTTTTTTTGAGGAGGTGGGGTAGTGCACAATAGGCACCTGTGGCGCGGCCTAAGCTTTTGTCCTTAATGGCATTTTTTTCCTTACATTACTTTTATACTTTAAGTAGTTTTGAAACCAGTACTTTTGCACTTTTACTTAAGTAAAAAGCTTGAGTTGATACTTCAACTTCTACAGAAGTCTTTTTAAACCCTAGTATCTATAATTCTACCTGAGTAATGAATGTGAATACTTCTGACACCAGTGCTTATTTCAGTGATATGTGGAAGATGTGTGGTATTCCAAAAAATACAATTATATCAATAAATAAATATAAATTAAATAAGATAATAATAATAATAATACATTTAAATATAAATAAACAAAACAATTTTTTTTTAAAAAGGACATCTATTTTAGTTATATATCAGATAGTATGAACAAATGTATGCATGATATTCAATAAATAAATAAATAAACAAACAAACTAACTAATTAATTAATTAGAGAAAAAAATAAAGGACACCTATTTAGATCAACTCAAACTTAATTGAAAACAAACTTCAAACTCCTTTAAACTCAAGTTAAATGTTCAGCTATTAACATGTAAATAGCTGTCACATTCACATTCAGTGAAACAATTGTTCACATTCACATTCACGTTTACTCATCTAAATGTGGACTTGTCACCTGGGGAAAGACATAAGTTAGAAACACACAGATTGACCCGGTAATGTACCTCAGAAGTTTTGCAGTAGCTTGCTGTTAAATTTCATTCCCATCATGCACTGCAGGCATATTTACCCAGCACAGCAGTCTCGGTTTGATGCACAAGCAGCCGGCTTGGCTCTCTCACCTGTGACACCTAAGCTTTTGAACACACTCTCACTTTCTGTCCACGTTTTATGGAAGTTCTTCATCAGTTCTTCTGCAGAGCCCTCAGGTGACGCCTTTACCTCTGACGTCTTTTTCTTCACAGCGTCAGCATAGGAAAACGGCACCCGTTGCGTCGCAAAACTTTGAGTGTGCGTGGAAACCATTGTGGTGCTTTTTGATCCGATAATTTTAGTGCCGAACTCATCAACAGAAGAATAATGTTCAGTGACTGTTTCTGTCTCTGAAAAGTCTGTTGGATCGACAGACTTGTCTACTTTCACATCTTTGCGCACAAGCAGAGGGGAGCTCAGCTGGGAGCATTGTTTCCTCTCAGGAGGAAGCTCAGGCTTTGAACCTTCAGAAGCAATTTCACTCACTCTTGACTCCTGTTCCTCCTGTTTGTTTTGTAGCTCTTTGATGGGGGAACTTTGCTCACTCATTTCAAAAACATTTTTAATATTCTTCATGTTGAAAGCAGCAATATCCTCTTGTTGTCTTGCTTTCTTCTCCGTATCAAGCTCCAGGTCGTCAGTTTCCCTGCCAGGCTTCTCTGTATTGTCAATTGGGTCTTTTCTAATACCAACTTTCTCTTCTGACGTCTCAATTGTCTTGGCTAGTCCAGACAGGTCAACCTTTGCAAGATTTTCCTTCTCTTTCACTTCACTTTCAGGCCCTGCATCCTCCGTGTTGGGGCCTAAACGCTCTGGAATATTAATGGCATCTCCACTTACGTTAGCGTTATTCACTTCAACGGTCACCACTTGCGTTTCAGAAGACCCAAGAGTCTCCTCTTCAACCTTCTGCTCTTCAGCAGGTTTAGAATCAATTTTGATCTGCCATTGGAACGTGGCGGGAGATTCCACAATTTCGGACTTCCTTCCTGTGACCGGCACGACGTGGGGCACCGGATCAGGCGAGGCACCGCGGGAGAGCGTAGCTGTGACATTTCTGAGTCGCGTCAGACTATCTGCACGGCTTGAGGAGGGTGAAGGGGAGGCCCTGCTTAAGTAAGAGCTTGGCGTCTCAGATCTGCGTGGAGGAGGTGTCGGTGGTGTTGGGGAAGGCACGGGTGCTGCTCTCTGTGGCGAGTCGGTTCTCCTTGTGGACTCGATGGTGATGAATGTAGGTGAGGGAGAGCGCATCCGTAACAATGGAGATGGAGCTCTGGGGCCAAGAGTTGTAACGCTGCTCATTTGTTGCTTTCGGCTCTTGCACGTTGTCTTCGTCTCCTCTTTGACCACCTTCTGTGTTTCACACTTTGTAGAACCAATGGAAATCTTTGAAATTCTTTGTATGGCTCCACTAGAGACTAGTTTTTCAGAGGTGGCCTCACATTCATGCTTTTCAATTGTGCCAATAAAATGCATTAGCTTTGCTTGAATGAGGTTTTTAGCATAAGCGAGAATTTCTTTCAGCTTCTGTTCGTTGTGTTCGACAGCTGCCCCTTCCAAATCACTCTTCTCTTCTGGCCCCAGAAGCCAGGAAGGCATTTCATTGAGCAGCGTCTTCACAGACTTAGGGTGTATTTTTCCTGCAACCCCCTGTAACTCTGAGATACGAGAGAGCATCTTCTGCACTTCGGCTTGTCTTAGAGATATGCCGGAGCTCTCTGCTGAGGACTCAGCAGGTTCCTTTTGTGCAGATTTGCTTGTCATTTTTATTAGAACATTTCCGCTTTCATCTTTTGATTCCTCAGGAATCTGCTGGCTTCCACTGGCCTGCTTTTGGAGTTTTACAGTCGCGCCCTCCTCCTGGAAACTCTGCTGTTGGACTGTACATTCAGTTTTGATGACCTCCTTGTACACCTCAGTGTGTCCCATATGAATGGTGTGCTGTGTTTGCACAACCATGATTTCTTCTTGTTTTTTATCAGATGTCAGGACTGGCCACTTAGGCTCAGCAGGCGTGGCCTCCGTGGGCGAGATGGATGTGCCGTTGTTGCTTTGAGCGGCTTCTCTGTCTTTCTTATACTTGCTCCTCCTTTTCTTTTTCGAAGTGGCAGGGGGCCCCTCTACAGGTTTCTCTTTGGCCTCTTTCTCTACTTCACTCTCTGTTTCTGTGGGGCTATTTTCTCTGCTTTCTTTCACCTGAACATTCTCCTGCTCCACTGTGGCTTTCTCCTTGCTCTCCAGTTTAGCGCTCTTACTAACTTTCTTTGCCTTTTGACTGTTGACCTTTTGTGGCTTCTGCTCAGCATCCTTAATTTGACTCTCTTTGTTTGGTTTGGATCGATCAGGGGAGTTTTTTTCTCGATTTTTCTTTGAAGAGCTTTCCTCTTTTGTTTTGTTTTCAGATAAAGATATGCTGCTCACATCTTTTTTAACATTCTCGGATTCAGTTTTAGAGACACTTTGAGGTTCGTCTGTTTTAACAGAGGCCTTTATTTCTTCTTTGGTTGTGTTTTTAAGAACCGTCCTCGTCACCTGTTGTATACTGGTCGTCACGGATCCCTTCCTTTTCTTTTTAGTTGAAGTGGAGGTGGTCTGCTGCTGACCCGAAGAGCCCTGCGATGACTGATTAGAGCTCAGCTGTGGGTGTAGCAAGAGGAGGAGGTGGTGGGGTTGGTGGAGGAGGTAAAAGGTCGAGTTCTGTCCTGGATGGATCACATGGCGGAGGAGGGGGAGGTGGAAGATCATGATCACCCCTAATGCTCAGAGGAGTGGGGAAGGAGATGCTATCATAATCCGGAGGCATTGTTGGAGGTGGAGGCAGAGGGGGCTCAGGGTCAGGTGGTGGAGGTGGCATACAGATTTCCTGCTGTTTTCTTTTATCCAGTATGATCAAATCCTTACAGCCCCTTTTTTTGAGGTTACGGAAGTCAGTTTTCAATGTTTTGACGCCATGTGTTTGAACAATTTTTTTGTGCTCCAGCACTGTGGTCTTTGTCTCCTGGCTGCATGCTGTGGTGTGACTGGTGATTGTAGTGGTCTCTTGAGATGCGTATCTGTTTTGCATTGATTGCTTGTGAGCGCTTCTCTTTGATTCAGTGCTCATATCCAGGTTTTTAACAGCAGGGATGGGCTTATGTGCCGGGATGTCTTTCACTGATGGAGATGGGGTCTTGGCAGGAACTTTGACCTTTCTTATCGGCTGCCTTTGGGGAATCGTTGGGCTAGCTCTCTGTGCTGTTTCCATTAAGGATTTTATTGTGCCCTTAACGTCTCCTTTTATCACTTCTTCTTTCCCTGATTGCACTTGCTCTTGGGTGTCATAGAGTGATTTTATGGAAAGCTTCACGTCACCCTCTGTACTCGCCCTGCGTTGCATTCTGGGAGATGGAGGAGGCTCAAGTAAGAGCTGAATCTTGCCTTTCACATCTCCCTGGACACCAGTCTCCTGCTGGTAAACCTTTCCCTCATTTGACGCTTCTTGTAGACTCAGTATTGCCGTGTGAATGTCACCCTTTACAATCACCTCCTTCTCCACCTCTCTCACTGCATGTTTGGCCTCCTCCAGTGATTTCAAAGTTCCTTTGATGTCACCTGGCACTAAATCTTCTATGACAATTTCCACCTTGGTTGAAGCAGAGTCTTTTAGTGATTTCAGCGCTCCTTTGATGTTACCTGGAATGATTTTGGGCTTTTCCACCTCTCTTGGCTGATTTTGGGCCTCCTCTAGAGACCTCAGGGTTGTAGGTAAATCAGCTCGAATGAGTTCTTCTTTCTCCAAAACAACCGTCTGGTTTACAAACTGTGTTAGTGAATTCATCGCTGCTTGCAGGACTCCTCTCACAATCTCTTCTCTCTGTAAATGTTCAAATGAGACTGGAGGCACGGCCATGAAAACCTTAACTGTGTTATGAACATCGCCTGGGACTATATCTTCCCTGTCCACCAGACGACCGATTTGAGCTTGATTACGTGTCAGACTGAGTTTCATTCCCTTAATATCACCACCAATGATTTCCTCTTTTTCAATTTCACCCAGGTCAGCCTCATCTGGCTCTACCTGCAACTTTTTGAGGTAATCCAGTGCACCCGACTCAATGCATGTAGAATAAAAGCTCACCTTTCCCCTCTCTGCTTCATCCACTTTAATTCTCACAATCTCCTCTGTGTCTGGATTGCAAAGTCTCTCTAGGCACCCTTTCACATTACCTCCAACTATATTTTCTTTCAGACTGCTTGATTCCTCATGAGAATTGAATAAAGAGTAGATCGTCATTCGAACATCTCCTTTTTCATCTTCTTGAATGAGAATGCCCCGTTTGCCAGTGCTCTCCTCTTTCAGCAAGTTGTTTATGGCTTCCTGAATGTCACCTCTTATTATCTCCTTTTTCTCCACAGAGGTGCTGCTGTGCTCTTGGAGCAGCTGTTGCACTGTGCCACTGATGTCTCCCCTCTCCTCTGCATTTATCAGGATTCCCCTCTCGGTTTTGTCCTGTTTGTTGAGGAGGTTCATCATGATGTTTTGCAGATCTCCTTTAATGATTTCTTCTCTTTGGATCTGGGGAGCTTCTTTATTCATGAGGTTGTACTTAGCCATGTGGACGTCTCCAATTTCATCTGCCTCGATGATGATACCTTTGTTGTCTACCATTCTTTTGGTGAACAGCTCGTTGAGGGTGGCTTTAACACTTTTACCAATGATTTCATTCTTCTCCAAGCTGCTCTCTTTAAATCCAATGAACGGCGTAGTTTCAAAAAGCCACGTTGTGGTTTTAACATCTGCTTTGGGAATTTCTTCACAAATTACTTTTTTACTTTCATAATTTTCGTTGATATGATCAAGAGGATTCTTCTCAAATAGCCACACAGACTGTTTGACATCCCCCTTTAGCTGTTCCTCCATAACAACAGTTTTCATCTCATTTTCTGACTTTTCAGCATGTATCTGATCAATTGTGTGCGTTTCAAACATCCATTTTGCTGTCCTAACATCCCCTTTATGAATCTCACTCATGCTGACAGTACGCACCAACTTTTGAGACAAAGCATCAGATTCAAAATGCTGCTTGTTTGTCTTTACATCCCCTCCCTGAATGTCCTCGACCATTTTGATTGATATTTTGGCATCTTCTGCAATCATATCAAGGGGCTGGGTTTCAAACCTCCATCTTGCTGTGCTGACATCACCTTTTTGAATATCTTCCTCTGTAACGGCTTTTAAAAGATATACCTCATCCGTCTCTCTAATTGAGTCCAAAGGCTTTGTTTCAAACTGCCAGCGGGCTCCCACTACATCACCTCTTTGTATTTCTTCTTTTGTAAGTGTGGTCACTTCATGATAATGGCCTTCTTTGTCTTGGATGGCATAGAGAGGCTGAGTCTCAAACATCATGGCGTATGTTTTCACATTTCCTTTTTCCTCATCCTCTCTGATGACTTTCTGCAGCTTTCTCATTTCGGCCTCAGAGGACACATCTTGAATCTCATCTAACGTGTAGGTCTCAAAAATGAATCTGCCTTTATCCACATTGCCTCCCTGAACATCTTGTACCATGCAAGCTCCTTTTAGCTCACCGGGGGTCTCTGAGATTTTATCTATGGGTTGGTTTTCAAATAGCCATCTGCAGTTTCCAACATTTCCTTTCTGAATATCCTCAGCTTGAGCACTCCTCAGCTGTCTCATGAAAGCCTCAGAGGTTGAGCTCATAACGTCAGAAGATTGGGTCTCGAATATGCATTTCATCCGAGACACGTCCCCAGATTGTATGTCTATCTCAGTAACACTCTTAAAAGCTTCTCGCTCTCCTCCAGCAATGTTCTCCAGGTTCTCCGTCTCAAACAGGAAACGTGCCATGCGGACATCTTTTCCGTGAATGTCCTCTTGTTTCACAGTGCGAGTTTGCAACACCATCTCTGAGTTATCCTGTATGGCATCAAGGGTTTGAGTTTCAAAAAGCCAAGTGCATGTTTTCACATCGCCTTTTTGAACTTCATCAGAATCTTTTGTACTCTTAAGCTCTTCCCTTTCATTAAGCATGTCTATAGGTTTGGTCTCAAAAAGCCACTTACAGGCTTTAACATCACCTTTGACTATTTCTGCCGTCTCCCTAGTAACACACTCCTCATCTTCAATATTGCTAAAATACTTAATGGCATCGAGAGGCTGGGTTTCAAAGAGCCATTTTGCCGTCTTGACATCTCCAGATTCGATCTCTTGTTGTGTTATGCCCTTTATGATTTGGAATTTAGTGATGCTCTCATCGAATTGGTCAATAGGGCAAGTTTCAAACATCCACTGACAGCTTCTGACTTCTCCTTTGACGATTTCTTCCCGCCGTACGGTTTTGACCTCGTGATAATGCCCGGAGCTGTCTTGCAGTGCATATAATGGCATGGACTCAAATAGATCTTTATTTGATCTAACAGAGCCAGTGGTGACACCCTCAACTTGAATCTTCTGACTTTCGTCATATTGGCTTAAATCATAGGTTTCAAAAATTTGCTTGTAATTGCTCACATCCACATTTTCTATTTCCTCCAGATTCACCGTTCTTGTTATTTCCTTTCTCTCCTCTCTGATCTGCTCCAGCGGCTGGCTCTCAAACAGCCACTTCTGGTGTCGAACGTCTCCTTTCTCCTCAGATGTCATCATTCTTTTGAGCTTCCCCACCTCTGCAAGCTCTTTGATCTCATCTTTTGGAGCAGTCTCAAAAAAGTGTCTGGCAGACTGAACGTCACCTCCTAGAATTTCTTCTGCACTCACTGGTCTGGCATTGGAATCATCCTTTAATGTATCCATCGGTTGCATCTCAAACACCCAACAATTTCTGCGGACATCACCCTTGTAACTTCTATCTATTTGTTCTGAATCAATTGTTTTCACAAACTCTCTCTTTTCCTCTTGAATATCTTCCAAACGTTGGTTCTCAAACAGCCATCTTTGATTTCTTACATTGCCTCTTTCTTCATCAGATGCTATGGTTTTCTTAAGTCGGTTTACCTCATCATCCTCATCTTTAATGTTCTCCAGAGGATTATTTTCAAACACCCATTTTTGGTGTCTCACATCACCTCTTCCTTCTTGAAACACTGCTTTTTTATTTAGTTTTCCAACTTCTGGAAGCTCTTTGAGTTCATCCGGTGGAGCGTTTTCAAATAAGTGTTTCACAGAGCGAACGTTACCTCCAATAATCTGCTCTGTGACAAGAGATCTGGAGTTGGCGTCATCTTTAAGCGTGTCCATAGGCTGCGTCTCAAACACCATGCATTGTTTGTGTACATCCGCCCCAAGAATCTCATCTTTCTGCTGCTTTTGCGGTCTCTCCCACTGGGCATTTATGAAGTCAAGCCTCTTTGTCTCAAACAGCCATCTTCCCCTTTTTGCATCACCTAGCTGGTTGTCTTCCATGGAAATACTGGAGATTAGCCTGACCTGAGAAAGATCCATGTCAATGTCATTCAAAGGCTGCGTTTCGAAGAGCCATCTTGATGTTTTGACATCACCTTTCTCCGTCTCCTCTCGGCGGACAGAAGTAATCAAAACCATCTCACCGGAGTGTTCCCTGATTACACACAAGCATTGCGTCTCAAACATCCATATGATTTTCTTCACTTCTGACTTGATCTCCTCCAGTACAGACTTCAGGCTCAGCAGCTGCTTCTCATCCATGGTTTCAGTGTCACCCAGAGAATCCATTTCTTGGTTTTCAAACATGTACCTCAGAGACTTAACATCCCTTTCGCTGGCTTCTTGTGTGAAGATGACTTCTTTGGTTTGCTCATCATCAGTTTGAATTTTATTTAGTGTATCCATCGGCTTTGTCTCAAACAACCAGGCGGCCGCACGCACATCTCTTTTCCCCACTTCATTCACTAGATAGTTCTGTTTAGCTGAATCACGTTGCATTCCAAGTGTATCCATGGGCTGCATCTGAAACATCAAAGCCCTGTTCTTAACATCACCTCCAGGAATGATTTCCTGCTGAATGATCTTTTTGCTATCCTCTTCGATATCCGAGTCATCCTTAATGCAGTCCAAGGGTTTGTTCTCAAACATCCAGCGCATGGACTGCACTTCGCCTCTTAGAATTTCATCCCACTCCAAATATTCGCATTCCGGGCTTCCGTTTGAATTGCTGCCGGTGTGTTCAAACTGGTATGCTGCCTCTTGAACGTCTCCTACTTCTTCAATGTCCTCGTCATCGTAAAAATCTCTTTCCAGGTCTTTTCTGAAATCAGGGTGAATGTGTTTGCAGAGACGTTTCAGTTCTAATAGCTCCCTCTGTCTGTAGTATTGCTGTCTGTTCACTGTGTGTTTCACTGGAGGTTCAGGAAAGTATTCAGCAACGTCTGAAGGTTCCTCCAGTAGGTCCGGTGGGGGCGGTGGCAGATATTCCAGATTATCATCATCGTCGTCATCATCATCATCATCATCAAAAGCAAAAGCAAAAGCAAACTCAGAACTCGGTTCACCTTCTTCCTCTTTGTCTGTGGCAACACTGTTCAGAGTTCTTGATATTTCACTTTTCACACTTTGATGGGACGCGCTCACATCTGATGGCAACTGTGAACGACTTTTGTCACATTCAATCTTTTTCAGAGCGAGAATAATGAACATAATTCAGTGGAGCTCTGAAATGACATACTGTATACTTCAGCTGGATCAGAAAAGTACTTAATTTTTTTTTTTTTTAACTGAATGTCCAAAACTGGGCAAATTATTTTAAAGGCATTTTCAGTATTTTTGTGTCCTTATTGTGCATTTAAAAAGACAGGGTAAAACATTTTTTTTGTGGTTGAAGCTAAAAATCTTTTTTTTTTCTTTTTTTCTATTTTGTCTGAAAAGGTTCTGCATGAGTGTCAAAAATAAAATAAATAAAGAACACCACTTTGCACAATTACAAGAAAAAGTTATCTGAATTTCGTCACAGCTCAGCCGCAGCACTATGTGTGCCCTTTGCATTTGAAAGAGTGGGGGATTTATTTACTAAATAAATGGTTTTTCTAACCCAATGCATTGCTATACTTAAAAACATCTTCATGAATATATTAGATACACTTCCCTAAAACCATCAATATCATGTACTTCACTTGAAAATTACAGCACACTGCAAAAATTTCTTTTTAATGAGTTTTAGTTAGTCTTTTGCAACTGTGAACGACTTTTGTCACATTCAATCTTTTTCAGAGCGAGAATAATGAACATAATTCAGTGGAGCTCTGAAATGACATACTGTATACTTCAGCTGGATCAGAAAAGTACTTACATTTTTTTTTTTTAACTGAATGTCCAAAACTGGGCAAATTATTTTAAAGGCATTTTCAGTATTTTTGTGTCCTTATTGTGCATTTAAAAAGACAGGGTAAAACATTTTTTTTGTGGTTGAAGCTAAAAATCTTTTTTTTTTCTTTTTTTCTATTTTGTCTGAAAAGGTTCTGCATGAGTGTCAAAAATAAAATAAATAAAGAACACCACTTTGCACAATTACAAGAAAAAGTTATCTGAATTTCGTCACAGCTCAGCCGCAGCACTATGTGTGCCCTTTGCATTTGAAAGAGTTATCCATTTACTAAATAAATGGTTTTTCTAACCCAATGCATTGCTATACTTAAAAACATCTTCATGAATATATTAGATACACTTCCCTAAAACCATCAATATCATGTACTTCACTTGAAAATTACAGCACACTGCAAAAATGTCTTTTTAATGAGTTTTAGTTAGTCTTTTTGACATTTTCCAAGTAAAATATGTGGAAATCTCTAAAACAAGAAAACTTACTTGAGAAGCAAAACTGCATTAGACAGTAAGACATGTTTTCTGTTTTAATGCGTTTATACGTTTATACATCTGTATGTTCATGTTTGTCAAAAACAAAATACACTCGTATTAAAGACACAATCTATAAAAACAAGCCTGAATATCTTATGCAGTGTTGATACTCAAGTAAACTAATTTCCCAAGCAAAAACCAATAAAAAAAAAATTGTTGAGAGCAAGACTTGCATTGTCATTTAGATGCACAATAAAGACACAAAAATAACTCATATCAGATGTAAAGTGAATTTACAATTACAATGTCAGAACACAGAGATGAACACAGGCTCTCAAGTCTCAATAAAACTATGCTGCTGAAAGTGGAGGGGCTCATGGAAACATGTAAAAAAGATGGTAAGCAGAGTCTCTTTATGCACTGAATCCTATTAAAGCATAATACATTCATGTGTCAGAATAGATATGTAGGCTAAAAAGGACTTACCTTAATTTTCTTGCTGGGGGCTGCTTCCTCAATAGTCTTTTCAAAATGCTGTGCCAGTTCTTTAGTCGAGAGCCTTGGATAGTACTCTTCCTCCTCTGGAAGCAAAAGTTAAAATTAAATACATCCTGTGAGCCTCTGCAAAATGCACTGTAGACCAAAGAATGAGTTGTTGTGTGACACAGAACTTATTATCTATAAATTACTGCTGGTAAACTTACCCGTTTCATTTAGATGATTCTCATAACTGGAAATAACCTCCCGGTTATGAGGGATTTGATCACGTGCAGCCTGTAATGTAGCAAAATAAATACAACAACTTTAATTTAGTGGCATATGTGAGAATTAAATAGAGTGCAACCCACAGGATCTAAATGATCAGTTCTGGCACAAATTTACATTGATGCATTTGGCAGATGTTTTCATAAGCATTTTGTTTTATCAGTACGTGCATTCATTCCTTGGGAGAGACATGGTGTTGTTGTTAGTGCCATGCTTTAGCAGTTGAGATTATAATACTATACTGAGTAAATACATTTTCAAATCTCTCAACATGGAAATGGGGACGATAAGGTATCCCTAATTTAAGAGTATATCTCACATACACGGAGTTTAATTTTATCTTTTGGTTTGTGTCCATGAACTTTCAAATAAAATGCTTCATTTGTCAAATTTCATTCAATAGATTATACAAAAATATGCATTACCACATGGCTATTTAATATATGATCCATTTTGTTTATTAATTAATTTGTAAATGTTCTGCCATCTGCCATTTTTATCCATCGACTTTTATATTACAAGGTCAATTAATAAACAAGGTGTTTCATTTATTTTCATTTAGTTTATTCTTAAAATTATGTAAATTATAGAATTTTTACATTTAATCTAATGCACATCATGTGAAAGGGCCTTAATTGTTTAATGATAAATTTGGCATTAGTGCAAAAAATACATTGTTACACTTGAGTAAAAAAAAAAAAAAAATTATATATATATATATTTCAGACTCTAAATTCTGATCGGATGAGCCACACATAAGGAGGTAAAATATTTTTTTATATAATATTTTTGTATTAATTTTATAATATATTTTAGCAATATAACATTTTTGATATTTTAATGTTGATTTGTTATATATTTTCATATTTTTCAATACAGAAAATTATTGTGAATTTTCAATGTGACCTTGACATCACAAGAACCTTCGTGGCAAAATCCCTTTTAATCTTATCAAGTGCAATGTTTCAGGGTTTTAGTGTTTTATTTTGATTCTCTCAACAGTCGCTGATCTGCTCACTCGATTGAACAATCAATATTCCATGAATGATCCTACTGGACTATACTCTCACACCTATTTTTGCAGGGTCACTTCAACACTTTATGTATTCCCCTTGTCCTCATTTCTAATCACTTTTAGCATCCTTTACCTTGAGATTATTTTAAGGAGGGCAAAGTTATGGGTTTGACTGCATGAATGCAATGCAAGTCACTCTGGATATAAACGCCTGCCAAATGCATAAATGCAAATGTTTTCATGTGGATGTGATGCTGCTAAAACCTACACCTTCCAAATAACATTTATTGACAATTGACTGGTTGCAGTGACATTTCACAGCAGATAATAAACAGAAATAAGACACTATAGAGATTCAGAGCTATAAATTAAGAGCGGTATGATTGTCAGCGTAGCTCCTGTTGGCGAGATCCGCTACTGTTAGTGTCTGACTTTTTTGTGGACTTGTGAAATTGAGAGTTATTAGTAGCAGGGCTGTCGGAAATGTCCGTACCCTTTCATCCTGGAGGAAGACCTGCTGTGAGACTTGTCGACCCCCGCTGCTGCTCGCCACACTCATCACTGATGAATTTGACACCTCCTGCGTGACAGGAGACAAGGGCTGTTAGAGGATGAGACAAAAACCAAGAAAAGTGCTCACAAAAGCTCCTTACTCTCAAAATATCTGATCTGCACAGCCTTTTCTTAGTCACAAACAAATATATTTGTGTATGTAATGTGTTACTGCATTTCTCTATTGTGAACAGAAATTTACACAAAAAGTGATAAGAAGCAAACACTCTTTTCCCTTTTCCTCATTTTTGTCTTTCTCTGGTTATTCTGACATCCATCCCCTGATTGCACCAGCTGTACTCTCTCTACTCAGTTGGACTAGCAGGTGACAGGGAGGTAAGTAGGCAAATTTGACATGTGGACAGACTGCCACAATTCGGTTCAATTTCTGACAGATGCATGAAACTGCAGCTCACTGCAACTCAAAGATGGACTCTTCATTTTCTATGTAGTATTGAACCAAAAAGTATTTAGAAAATCACATAACACTTAAATATAAACTACTGGTCAAAATTTGGAATAATTAAGAATTTTTTTTATCAAAAATACAATAAAACAGTATCATTGTGAAATATTTTCCACAATATCAGATATTTGTTTTCTTTTTGAACATATTTTAAAATGTAATTTATTCCTGTGATGCAAAGCTGAATTTTCAGCATCATTACTCCAGTCTTCAGTGTCACATGATCCTTCAGAAATCATTCTGATTTGCTGCTCAAGATACATTTCTTATTATAATTAATGTTGTAAACCATTTTGCAGCGTAATATTTTTTGTGGAAACTGAGATACATTATTTAAAAAAATAATAATTTAAAACTTTTAATCAGCAAAGGATACATTCAATTGATCAAAAGTGACAGTTAAAGACATTTGTAATGTTACAAAAGATTTCTATTGCCAATAAATGCTGTTCTTTTGAACTTTCTATTCATCAAAGACACTGATAATAATAAGAACTATTATTACTAACTGAGCACCAATAATATATGAGCAGCAAATCAGTATATTAGAATGATTTCTGAAGGATCACGTGACACTGAATACTGGAGTAATGATGCTGAAAATTCAGCTTTGATCACAGAAATAAACTACATTTTAAAAGATATTAAAACAGAAAATTGTTATTTTAAATTGTAATAATGTTTCACAATATTACTGTATTTACTGTATTTTTGATCAAATAAATGCAGCCTTGGTGAGCAGAAGAAACATAAAAAAAAAAACATTAAAATTCTTAATGATTCCAAACTTTTGAACTTTATGAATTGCATTGCATTAGAAAACAAGATAGCAAACCAACAGGCATCAAATTCTGCAGGTTCTTTTCTTAAAACCTCATGATTCTCAAAATGTTTGAAAATTCAGAATTAAAAGCCACATACTAGACTCTACACGTTCTGTAATAAACACATGGTTTGTCAATATAATTTCAGGGAAACAACGTCATAAATTCATTTATGTATATTTGCATGAAATCTGCATTACTCAAGTACAAATTAAAGCTTGGAATTAATCTGTACATTTTCATTTTCCATTTCATGATTAAGATTAGTCGGCGTCAATTACTGTTAAACGGCAGGTTTAATGGTTTCAGCCCTTGGATGAACAGATTTTGTAATGTTATAATCTGTTCCACTCTCACTCCCACACACAAGCACATGCAGCTGCACATAAACAAGTGTGATATCATCAACAGGGACGAAATCAATACTAATCCATAAAAACAGCCCAAATACGCATACAAACACACACACGCTCATCATTAAAAGAGATACGGCTGACATACATTGATGTAGATTGCATCATTAAAACCAAAGGTGACTGAGAATCAGACCTAAAAACACTCATCAAAGCAACAGCACAACAGTGACCGCCTACTGCTTCAGCTGCTTGGCTTCTGGTGAAGCATTTTTGATTTTCTCCTGAGGGACTTCAAAAAACACTTTAATAAAGAGTTCCAAGTCATTAACCAAGCCAACCGGCTCTGAGATGAATCACAACACTACAAACTTTGATTTCAAAGCAAAAAAGCATTTGAAATTGGGGAAAAAAGGACAAAGTTTATTTGCTACGCTCAGATGCGAACTGTTTAATGATATCTTTTAACTTGGAAAAGGATGAAGAAAAGCAATTTGTAGAGCTGGGTATTGAGAAAAAATTCACGATTCGATTTTGATTCACAAGCTTTCGATTCAATTGATTCAATTCGATTCGATATCGATTCATTTTGATATATAGGCAAACGGTAGAGTAGGCTTTCAAGGAAAAAAATACATATTTTATAGCAATTAATAAACTAAATTAATATATTAAAGTGATTTATAAACAAACATTTAAACTGAATATTTAATTACATTTAAATATATAGTTCAGTCATGAAACTCTAGATGGCGCATTCTGACGGGGTGTTAACGTAACTGATGATATTCTGGGAGTTAAACGACTTGGCACATGCTGATTGGTTCATGCTGCATATGCAGCCAATGAGCTTACTGCCTTGCATTTATATGGCTGGCTAGCATTCACTTGAGATTCCTGCAGCGTGCTTTCAGAGTTCTCTGAAACCCTCCACCTTCCCCAGCTCCACCTGTATAGATCTGCTATGGGTTATTTTATATGCTATTTGTGCAGCAGCAGTATGTCTTAAATACTCATGGCGCCGTATCGCCATATGCATTGGCAGTAGCAAGTTCCTGTACTTGCTTGCAGCAGCAGCAGCAATAATCTACAAATACAGCAATAACCAACAGCAGCAGCAATTCAGCAGCAGCGTAGCAGATCTGCTCCGCCAAGACCAAATACATTAACATGGTCATATCCATCACCATGCAAAAAATGTTCAGAGAGTTGTCATGATTGAACTACATTGTTAATACGAATTAAAAAATATCTTTATTTGTCAGTTTCAAATGTTTATTTTTATTATTTTTTTATTAATACATTGATATATATATATATATCTCATTGATATATTACAGTGTTAAAAAAATGAAGGCCCTTTCACAAGACTCGCATAAACAGAACTTTTGTGGCAATTTCAAAAGTTTATTTATTTCTGAATAATTTTTAAATTGATAAACTGATTATTGACGCTTTGTTCATTTAATTGTAAGAGGAATTTCTAGTTCTCCATTTATTCCTGCTTTAATTTAGCAGGGAAAATCAATTTTGCAAGATAAATTGACAGACCTTGAATAGGTACTGGGATTGTTCTCAAGAAAAGAAATGTGTTTTAAACATGTTTTGTTTAAAAGTCCTAAATATGGCTTATGTCATTTTGGGTTTTGTTAGATAATCAGAACAGAAAATAACTATAGAAAAAAACGCACACTGGTCTAAATTCTACATAGAAAAACATAGACCTCATTATCCAAACCAGACCTCAAAAATAGATCCTACATACCAAACACACACAGAATGTGACACAAGTTATAGTTTAAATATACACACGCCTCCTCCCCAACATGCACACACAAACAAGTTTAATAAATTAGTGTCACCACGAGCACCAGAAAGCACAGATAATGAGATGACCTTCTGCAGCAGAACACTTTGATCCTTCTCTCAAATAACCGCTGCATTATACATAATGTCAGCTTATGCTCTCATTTGTCTACTCAGTGCTTATCATTTACAACATGCTTCTCTTTGTGAGCTATGGATTCCTGCCAAACTTGAGCTATTTTATGTGGTAATTTCTTCTAATGTTCAGTAAACTATACTTTGTATATGTTTGCATCTTGATTTCATAAAGCTACAAAAAAAAAAAAGTATAACAGAGGAACAGATTGTCTGGTCTAAACATCTAAAGTAGTGGTTCTCACAATGTTATATTATATTTACAGTATATTTATACTAAATATACCAAAATATACCACAATATAAAATATATACTAAATATACCACACTTTAGTTTGGGGTCTAATTCTCACTATTAACTATGACTTTTGCCTCAGTAAACTCCTAATTACTGCTTATTAATAGTTAGTAAGGTAGTTGTTAAGTTTAGATATGGTGTGGATTAAGGGATCTTAAATATGGTCATGCACAATAATGCATTAATATGTGCTTTATAAGTACTAATAAGTAATATGCATGCTAATAAGCACTTTCCACATCATTATCTCCTTCCAATATCACTTGAACAAACATTCTAATAGCGTTACTGGAATAATGTTTGTTTGTAGCTTTTGAGAGAACCTTGACAGAACGTTACCCAAAATTATGAGAACATTCACTGTTAGCTGAGCTGAACACTACTGAATTGAAAGGTAGAACATGCTTTTTGTAATTGAACAAATTTTGAGAAAGAAAACACAATCTATAATGATGCTAATTTGCATAGAAAGGCGTAGTTGTACTCTATTGTATTTTCAAGCAAAAATTGTAATAAATAAATACATCACTGTCTTTTTTTTTTTTTTAAAGAAAGAAAAAACATTTAAATAAATGTTTGTGGTCAGTAATTAATTAATATTCTCACCTCCAATTTTTTTGAATGTCTTTCTTGAATTCCTCTGCCTTTCATGCCAATTCAAATGACAAATCAACATGCTGTGGCTTGTTGCCAACTTAACTCAATTAAATTGAAAGGAAGCCAATTACTAAATTTTGAAGTGTACTGAATAGCATGCCAAATTTCGCATTTAAAACTGGATGAAGCGCATTTTCATTTGTACATCAATCAGAAATTAGAAATAAGAAAAATCTGAATTTAAATATCTATGCTTCATAATATTGTACATTAATTGATTCACGTCAGGTAGCGCAGTTTGAGAGCCGCAGCTTTAGAGCACTTGAGCGCTGATGTGTTGGCAGACGAGATGAGAGCACATCTCCCACTTTCTGCTGTCATTCTGTATTCAGTCTGATTTTTTTCCCCTCTATCAGCGAGCTGAAGCCACCTCGTCCCTGCAGGGCGAACAGAGCACGCTCAGACCCACTGGTATGGATGGGTGGACTGGATTTAATTTGGATCGGCAGAGCTGGATTGCACAGACTGTGACCAAAATTTATCTCCATTCTGCTTCTCTCACTGCAAGCAGTATCAGATTTTTTCAGGGGAAGGCGCTGCATGCATAATGTTAGCATGTGTGGCAATGCTAATGGACTTCAGAAGCTTGGGAGAATCTATGCAGATGCAGATTTGACTTGTTATTGTGTCCGATTTCGGGTTTTGGTGTAAGGTTATCTGTAAGAGGATTAATGTTATTCTGAAAGTCCATGCACACACTCCCTTTTCTACACCAGAAGTCTTTTTGCTCATGTGGAAGTTGCATGCATGCTTATAGCGTCTAATACCTGTACCATAACTAAAACTGAGGGCGATTAGGGTTGCCAAGCATACTAAATAATACACAAGTGTCCTGTATTTAAAGGAACATAATTGCATATGATGGATTTGCATTTGATGAATGAGGGACACATTTGTCCTGTATTTTAGCATCTCACACCCATAAACTTCATTGCATTTGAACTAGTTTTGCATCCAAGTCTTAATTTTACAAGTGAATATTAGAATAGAAAACAAAAGCTAGATGTGAAACATCTTTAGGATCAGTTTTAGGACTTTAAAATGTTCATAAGCACCAAAAAGATCAATAAAATATGAGTGTGTTCTTCTTTATGTTCAGTCACAATTCTATTGTGCCATAAATCGCCTGGGTAGAAGCTAGACTGATATGTGTGTAATGATGTGTGACACTTTAGTATGACATTAAGATTCATTCATTCAAGATTCTGTATGTAAGTGACTCAAAATCAAAGTCTTTTAGCACTTAATTATTTTCAATACATATACATAGCAGTATGCATATACTGTATACTTGTAAGCCATCCCGACGATTTGCTCTAATATAGTTAAAAATATATTTAATAATATATTTATTAAATAAAATAAATAAACTTGGCACAAAATGTTTAAATATAAAAAAGCCTGCATGTTCTTATTCATCGAAAACATTTTGTTGCAGATGCATGCGACTGCAATGCAAAATAACTAGGTTCCTTATTTGATTTTATGCAACCGTTCAAAAGTTTGGGGTCAGTAAATTTTTTTTTATTGTTTCTGTAGTAATATTTTTAATAACTGTTTTCTATTTTAATATATTGTGAAATATTTATTTTAAATATAATATATTGTGAAATATTACTTAAAATAACCGTAAGTAGGAAAAAAGATTTGTCACTACAATAATTACCATTGTTTGAAGAAAAAAAATAGTAAAGTCATAATAAAACGTGTAAAATACTTATAATAAAGATTGAAGAAACGTGTCCAGATTTGTAACTGTATAAATATGCCAACATATGTCTAATATGTCAACCATTACAAATCCAAAGGGCTCATTTAATATTAAGTAGTAAAAAAAACTTTTTAAAAAATATATGTACTGTATATTATAACATATATATGTGAGATTTTTTTTATGTTTATGAAAGAAGTCTCTTATGCTAATCAAGAATGCATTTATTTGATTGAAAAAAAGAAGTAAAAAGTAAAAACAAGAACAAGATCTGCTGCTCAAATATTCCCTATTATTATAAATGTTTAAAGCATTTATGCTGCTTAATATTTTTGAAAGAAAATAAAAAAACATACTGACCCCAAGCTTTTGAACAGTGTATATTACGAGTTACAAATTTGAGAAGCAGTTTCCAAGTATCTTCCAGCACTGACCTGCACAGATCTGTGTGTGTGGTGAATCTGGGTGACCGTGTGAGATGATGACATGCCCTCATTCTCAAACTGTCTACGCACGCTGGCCAGACCCCCAGGCGGGCAACAAACCTCGGCTTCCTCCATGACCTGATGAAGAAAGAGACAAAGACAGAGAGAGACCGCCTGCATTGAAAATCATGCTAAGCAGATTTATGCTTTTACAAAAGCTGCAAGATTATGGGAGTAAAAGTGTGATCACTTGTCTCTCATCTTCCACCACTGAACAAAAATATTAATATATTAATGAGACAAAGTGGCTTACTCACACACTGTTACGTCCGGGGACATAGTCTGTGTCTCTGTGTCTGTGTCTGTGTCTGTGTCTGTGTCTCTGTCTGTGTCTCTGTCTCTCTGTCTCTGTCTCTCTCTCTCTCTCTCTCTCTCTCTCTCTCTCTCTCTCTCTCTCTCTCTCTCTCTCTCTCTCTCTCTCTCTCTCTCTCTCTCTCTCTCTCTCTCTCTCTCTCTCTCTCTCTCTCTCGTGACTCCGCCCTAAATCGGTTTGTCTGCTGCACAGTGTCTACAGTCTGGCTCCAAAAGTCTTATCAGAACTCCTCTGTGACTTATACAATAACCACACACACGCACACACACACACAAGCACAGATTCCAGCCCTCATCTCATTATCTCTGTGGCTTTACAGAATCACATTTTAAGATTTAGCATGACAGAATTATTTGCGTGGCAAGATATTGTGAGGCCCTGATACTGTGAGGTTTCATTTACTCAGTAGACACCTGCTGGAAGTGTTGTTTATTTGCACGTTGTCTGCTTTGTTTCAAAGCCTGCTTTATTTATTAATTTAGCAAATTAATTAATTCCATCCACAAAATTAATGAATGCGGTTTGCATGGTGCAATTCTATATTGCAATTGAGTTCTAAATATCAGATGTAGGATACAGTAGACTTATATGATCTGACATACTGTACAGTGTCACTCCAGCAATGCGATCCAGACACCTGAATCAGCTCTTTAAAATTATGAAAGTGCACTTGACTACACGGCATCTGGATATATGCCCGGTTATAACACTCTTCTCCATCATTTGATGTATAACTGCTGTCATGACCAATGAAAATATGAAAACAAACTGACTGACAGAAGCAGTTAAATGAATAGTTCACCAAAAATGAAAATTTGCTGAAAATGTACTCACCATCAGGTCATCCAAGATGTCGATAAGTTTGTTATAGGTAAATAATGCGTTTTGTGAACAAACGAGTTTTGTGTATAAAAGCACCATCTATAATGAGCTCAATTTGTATAGAAGAGAGACATGTTTGTACTCTACTGTATTTTCAAAGCAAAAATGCAATTTTTTATTGTTACAATTTTCCTTAGACCTTCATAGTACATATTTCATAGGTCATCATGGCATATTATCCGTTTTATAAAATGCTCTTACACTGAACAAAATTATAAACACAACACTTTTGTTTTTGCCCCCATTTGTAATGAGTTGAACTCAAAGATCTAAGATTTTTTTCAATGTACACAAAAGGCCTATTTCTCTCAAATATTGTTCACAAATCTGTCTGTTTTTTAAAAAAAAATCTGTGTTAGTGAGCACTTCTCCTTTGCCGAGATAATCCATCCACCTCACAGGTGTGGCATATCAAGATGCTGATTAAACAGCATGATTATTGCACAGGTGTGCCTTAGGCTGGCCACAATAAAAGGCCACTCTAAAATGTGCAGTTTTATCACTCAGCACAATGCCACAGATGTCGCAAGTTTTGAGGGAGCGTGCAACTGGCATGCTGACTGCAGGAATGTCCACCAGAGCTGTTGCCCGTGAATTGAATGTTCATTTCTCTACCATAAGCCGTCTCCAAAGGCGTTTCAGAGAATTTGGCAGTACATCCAACCGGCCTCACAACCGCAGACCACGTGTAACCACACCAGCCCAGGACCTCCACATCCAGCATCTTCACCTCCAAGATCGTCTGAGACCAGCCACCCGGACAGCTGCTGCAACAATCGGTTTGCATAACCAAAGAATTTCTGCACAAACTGTCAGAAACCGTCTCAGGGAAGCTCATCTGCATGCTCATCGTCCTCATCGGGGTCTCGACCTGACTGCAGTTCATCGTCGTAACCGACTTGAGTGGGCAAATGCTCACATTCAATGG
>NW_015505468.1:1806372-1842714 GCF_001515645.1 Sinocyclocheilus grahami | reverse complement strand
TTCACTGTACAGGGCAGATGGCAGACAGCGTGTATGGCGTCGTGTGGGTGAGCGGTTTGCTGATGTCAACGTTGTGGATCGAGTGGCCCATGGTGGCGGTGGGGTTATGGTATGGGCAGGCGTATGTTATGGACAACGAACACAGGTGCATTTTATTGATGGCATTTTGAATGCACAGAGATACCGTGACGAGATCCTGAGGCCCATTGTTGTGCCATTCATCCACGACCATCACCTCATGTTGCAGCATGATAATGCACGGCCCCATGTTGCAAGGATCTGTACACAATTCCTGGAAGCTGAAAACATCCCAGTTCTTGCATGGCCAGCATACTCACCGGACGTGTCACCCATTGAGCATGTTTGGGATGCTCTGGATCGGTGTATATGACAGCGTGAGAGAAATTTGAGAGAAATAGGTATTTTGTGTACATAGAAAACGTCTTAGATCTTTGAGTTCAACTCATAAAAAATGGGGGCAAAAACAAAAGCGCTGCGTTTATAATTTTGTTCAGTGTATATTACAGCAGTGACCACAACTATTGCTTTAAATAACACATTGATGTACATCATTGGATCATATACAGGTATGCTGGTATATTGGCTTATTTCAAGTCGGAGTGACTGACAGGCATGTCCAAAAGTAAGTTTTGATTGAGTAACTGTGCTGATCTGTGCTGCTCGAGCCATGAACTGTTTCAGAAGGTTCAGTTAAATTTGATGAACTACTTCATCTAGTTCACTAAAAAGAACCATTTAAAAAAAAATATTCATTCAAAAACCAGACATTACTCTGAACCGTTTGCCTGAAGGTCTGGATTACAGGTAATAATGTTGTGAATAATGTTCAGTTTCTTGCACAGGTCGATCGTTTCGCTTCATAAGACCTCAATATATCATCAGGAGCCACAGGCATTAATTTTGTGTTCCTTGATGTGCTTTTTTCTCCAAAAAAAACTGGTAGCTGTTGACTTGTATTTTATGATTCACCAAGGACCACAGTTTCAGCTAAAAATCTACTTTACTCTTCTACTGAAGAAAAAAAAGTCACCTATATCTTAAATGGCCTGAGGGTGAGTAAATTAACAGCACATTAAAATTTTCGGGTGAACTATCCCTTTAAAAGGGTCATATGATGCGATTTAATTTTTTCCTTTCTCTTTGGAATGTTACAAGCTCTTGGTGCATAAAGAAGATCTGTAAATTTGCAAAGACTAAAGTCTCAAATCCAAAGAGATATTCTTTATAAAAGTTAAGAGTCAGCCACACCCCCCTAAAACAGCTCGTTCGAACACGCCCCCACATATCTACCTCACTATGTGGAAATATTAGCATAATGCCGCCTAAATGTTCACGCAAAGAAAGAAGGCGTAACTTTTATTCTCGCTCTAGTTTTGTTGCCACTGCCGCCGCCATGTCCTGCAGACGCTGTGTGTTTCTCTAGGGGCTTATGTGTGGTTGCTACTGGTTGCTAGTGCTTTCTGGGTGGTTGCCAAGTGATCTGAATGGTTGCTAAGGGTTTGTTAGAGTTACTAGAGTTTAACTCTAGAGTTTTGCTAGAGTTACTAGCAGCTATTTGTTTGCTAGTCTTCTGGGTGGTAGCTGATGAGTTGCTATGGTTTTCTGAGTGGTTGCTAACTGGTTGCTAAAGTGTGTCAGGCGGTTTATAGACCTTATGTAGCTCTGCCCCTTTTCAGCTCTGTGCTCGTTGTCTTCTGTTTTCCGGTTTGTATTTCAACAGCGTGAAGGTAAGGTCGTACGAATTTATGAATGACGCTCATTTTAAAAACTTCCTGGTTGACTGACATTTGTTATGACATTACTTTGAACATTACAATGCACATGATAACTTTCGTTAACTCTTCAATAAGTAGATCCACTTCACCAGCTGATTTCTCTTCCATAGCGATGCTATAGAGCTACAGCAAAAAAGGGAAGTTCAAAGACAACATTAATAAAGATGGCTGTGCACTTGTTTCTCTGACACATAAGGTCTATAAGGTGTTCTGGATGGTTGCTAACTGGTTGCTAGGGAGTTTCGGGTGGTTTATAGGGTGTTCTGGGTGGTTGCTAGTGTTTTGGGGGGTTTCTAGGTTCTTCTGGGTGGTTGCTGGGGCTGTGCGATATATATCGTTTACGAAAATATCATAATTGTTGTTTAAACGATATGCGATTTGACATTATCAAGTATGTAAAAAAAACAAACAGAATATGAAGAATATCAAAAGCTTTGGGAGACAGCTGTCCCTGGCAGTCCTACTGTAAACCTATCAACATACCAGCACAATAATACACTCAGCAAAATAATGTCTAATTATCATTATTGACCAAATTCCAGAAATTATCGAGATATCATTTTTTTCATTTTTACACACTCCTAGTGTTTGCTAGGGTGTTTTACGTACAGGCCCAGGTCAAAACCTGCCACAGAAAAGTAACAGCACACCTCTCTCCGTCTGTAGCACAAACGGTGAAAGATTAAAAACTTAACATTCAGGGTTTGTTCAAACCACCAAGCGTAAATATGAACAATACTAATAGTGATGCTTGACTTGGCAAACACTACCAAATTAAACCAGGTCATTAGTGCATACAAGCAAGATTAGCTGCAGGGCATATTGAAAAAGAGTCAAAAGAGTGTCTATAATTTATCCCTTGGTGAATATATAAATCTGCATTACTATTTGAATGTTTTATCCGCAGATTTATAGGTCCTCACTTTGTTAAATCAACGCATAGATTAATGCACCAGGTTTTAAGGTGAAACGTGTCTCTAAAAACTTCAATAAAGACTTATTACAGCAATCTGGGAGTCATACAGAGGCTTCATTAAGACTTTAATTGTGTTGCTCATGCGCCCCTTCAGCTGGTGGCGCCCTAGGCGACCGCCTAGCTCGCCTGTGCCTAGAAACAGCCCTGAATGTGGTTACAATTATTCATGAGATCATACAAATGCATTATAAGGTGCATTACAAAGCATAATTAATGCATTAAAACTACTTTTATAATGCATTATATATAAAGGCTTTAACCAAAGTGTCACCAAATGATTTTACTCAATATTAGTATATACTGTATTTCTTCTATCGAAATTCCTAATATATCTGTGTATGCACTTTTGTGTGGTACAGTAGTTCACTAGATTTTTAATCAATTTTAAGGACAGCATTGACTTTTTAAATAGAACAGACATGCTTTGAAATAGAAGAATCAGTTGATCTAACAAGCACTTTCAACAAAAAAGAAGAAATATCTTTTTTTCTGAAGAAAGCAATTAAAATAAATGATTGTGCTCTGGATGTGTTAGCAAATGCATGAATATGAAATGCGGTATGGGTCTTTTTTTTCTATTTGTGTTTCATTATTAAGAAAACCATTCACAGCACTGACAGCAGCATTGTGGGAAATGCTTTGGTGTCTTCATTAGAGTGACAGTCTAAGCCGGGGATCTGATCACACGCCAGTAAACGAAACACATTTAGGATGAGTGCAAGAATCTGTTGCTGGCTTATGCTGGTGAACTATTCTATTCATATCAGACAAACACACACACAAACATTCATACTAAACTAAGAGCATCTACAAAACAGTTCTTTAAATAAATATCAAGAAACACATAAGCAATACTGAACTACTTGAAAAGTTCACAACTAAGAAAAAAAAGATAATAAAACAATAGATAAGGTAATTTCGAACTTCTTTAAAGACAGAAATGGCTTTACAGAAGACGATTATGATAAAAGCAAGACTTAACCACGGCACTTATCTGCTTATCGAATTTGAGATTATCATCAAATCAGACACCCAAGTTTCTGACACATGTAGTACTATAAGGTGACAGAGATGCAAATTCAAAATCATGCACACACAGTGTTCATTTAAGCCAAACACAAAAAATTCAGTTTTACTCTCATTAAATATATAATATTAAATATAAATTATACTCTCGTTTCAAAGGGATATAAATGTGGGTGTCATCTGCATACAGGTGAAAAGAGACCTCATACTCGTCAAAAACAGACCCTAGAGAAAAGCATATAAAGGGAAAACAGTACCGGACCAAGAAATGAACCCTGGGGAACACCAGACCTTATATAATTGTTTTCTTTTGCATTTAGACTGAAAAAGTATTCATATACTATATTAATATTAATATACAAAGTACATTTTAATTTATAACTAAAATAAAATAAATAAAAATTATATACATATATATATATATTTATTTTTTTATGGTATAATATATGTATAGAAAATAATAGTACATATATACTGTATATATATACACACACACACACACACACACATATATATATGAATGTCAATTTTTTTTATTTCATAATCCCAAATATCTCAATAATACCTCCCATTTAACAATAGGCTTCAATTTCTTTACTCAAAATATTCTTTCAAATTTTTTTCTTTTGCTTTTGGACTGAAAAATCACCAAAACATTTTCTTGCCAGGTTTTGTGAGATTCACCCAGTTATCGTATAACATTCCTTATAGAGTGCACTAATGGTTGGCAACTGTCTGCAGTTGCAATAAAAGCAGCGAGGCTTATCATGATATAAAACGCTGTATCGCTGCACGATCAGCAAAATGGACTCTTCATTAACTTTTAATGATTTTGTTCCATTTAAAGACTTATTTATGGCACTGAAACATTTATTAAATAGGTACATAAAAATGAATCAGACGCCATGTTTTGGGTTCACATCTGCAGTTGTGTAGAAACGTGCTAGAAGCTTAGTGTTTTAAATCATTTGTAAATGAAATATATGCTTTAATGGCTTCGAATGCTGCAATGTTTGGTCAGGCATTGCTATGTGCTCCTATAAGTTATTTCAGTGTCACATTTACAAACTTAATTATTTGTCATGCAGCAGAAGCTTTTATCTAATGCTTAAAGTACACTTATTATTATCTCCCTGGAGCAACCTGGGGTTAAGTGCTTTGCTCAAGGGCATTATGGAGTTTTATGCATCATCTCCTGTTGGTTTTGAGTCTACAACCAAACAGTTTCCAGCCTGATGCTTTAGCATTATACTACACCTCCTCTGAATTATGCATTTGACTTCAGTAATGTGGCATATTTCTGTGAAACAGGGTTCTCAACATCGAAATGGAAGGTACTTGATTTTATCGATTAGGACTTTATGGGATCATAAAAAGTGAGCATTACATACCAGAATAGAGTCACGTGGTTGGAAGAGAAGTGTTGAAGTAAAGCCTGATCAAATCACGTCTCTGAGCTGTTGGTTTCTAATAGGAGCTCCTACTTTATCAGATGGTGGTTCAATATTTTAATTTCCACTGGGAGTCACCACGTCATTTGATGTTGATTATCAAAAGGACAAACATTGTTTTGTTTTTTGTTTTGTTTCTTCAGAGATCATAAACATACATTGAAATTGTAATTTCATGTTTACCTAAAAAACATAACATATAATAAAAATAAGCCCCTTTGTTTCCTCAATTGATAAAACATTATTTTTTTATAATAATAATTAGTATTACTATATTTTTCAGCAGCCCCATATCATATAGTAAATTGTATGTTAATAAAATAAAATAATAATAATAGAAATCCTTATAATATTAATAATAATTCTTATTATTATTATATAGGCCACTTATTCAAATGTCTGATGTTAATAATATTATGTATTATTAAATTGGTGCATATAAATGAAAATGATATGAGTCTTGAATATAGTTATTAGGGGAAATGGCTAGATTAGTTAGATTTTAACTAGATTTTTGCTTTCAGATGTTGTTAAACATGAAACATTTGCAATCTACTTGCAACAATGACTGTTTGGTTACATCAATGCTTTTTATGTTTTTCCATTTCAAAAGAAATGCAAAATATTTATATAATAATTCATGTATTGAAAATATGAATAGATACACTACATTTTTAGAGCTATATTTTAAATATACCCATGTTTAATTTTTTTTTCCATTTCAAAGGAAATGCATAAATATTGACATACTGATTTAAGTACTGAAAATATGAATAAATAAAATACATTTTAGAGCTATATTATAAAATATACCCGTTTAAAAAAAATGTTTTTCCATGTCAAAGGAAATGCATAAATATTGACAATTTTGGAGCTATATCACCCACTCCTATATATACAATATCCCTAATTAGGTAAAAAAAATAAAATAAAAAAGCCCTGAAGCCAGAACACATTTCTAAAATGCACAGCAGTCATATGATGCATGATCATGAGTGGTGGTACATAACATCAGCGGGTAAAGAGTACTCTATTTAGGCGTGGAAAATATGAATAGATAAAATAAACATTTGGAGCTATATCACCCAAATGAGTAAAAAAACAAAAGTATCAAAATAGCTGTAATTGCCCAGTCCTGAAGCCAGAATTTTTTTTTTTAAATGCACAGCATTCATATGATGCATGATCATGTGTGGTGGTACATAACATCAGTGGATAAAGAGTACTCTATTTTAACCGTGCTGCATTGCTGTAAACCCATCAACCTGTCAAGAAGGATGAGCAACCACAGACATCCACCACCCAAAATAAGCCTGGTAACAGCTACTCTTGTGCTTCAGATGCATTTAAATGCAGCTCTGTGTTAGAGAAGATGATGGAAGATCCTTGTTCTTCATATTTAGGACAGAGCTCTATATGGCAGGCTTAGTTTCCTATTGAGCTTGTGCTTGTTGAAAGCGTTCGCCTTGAGATCGTACAAATCCTCACGTCTAAAGTGTGTCAACATTCCGAGGTTATCTTGTAATGAGTTATGTACAGTCCAGAGCTCACATGACAGGAAAGTGAAGTAATCTAGGCGCCAAGTAGCCGCAAAAATAAATCGAACTTATTTTAAACCAGGCTGGCTGGTGGAGTCAGGTTTCTGAGAGCGCTGAAGATCCACAACCTGCTGAACTGACCGTCTGATTAAACTGTTATGAAAGATGGAGAAACTGCAACAATATTGTGTTTATATGCAGGAATTGAACTACATATATTTCAGTGCTTGTGAGGCTACCTTGAAACTGCAGTTTCCCAAATTAAACAAAAATTCATTATACTACAGTATACAAGCAATCAGAGAAGTATTTATCTGGTACAAAAACCAACAGCACTGTAAAAAAAAGACGTTTTGAAGTAGTAAAAAAAGCAAAGATTAGAGTACATTTTACAAGAAAATACTATTTCAGTTTTTCTACGTCATAATTTCACATTTAATTCAATTGATATTTCTTTTGTAATTGTTTGTGATATTTACTAGCAATTTCTGAGTAAAAACTGCTTCCACAACAATTGTTTGTGGGAAAAAAATCACCTAACACATAAAATCCACCAGTTCCACCAGACATCTTTCTTTTTCTGAATATCCAAATATGTCACATTAGGTAAGTAAACTGGATTATGGATTTGACTTCTACATTAGTTAGCCTTTCTCCAACACTGATAATTGTGTAAATACTCTGTTGAAGTTTGTAATTATTACATTGTCATCATTTTGCTTTAGCAGTTAATTAAAGCTGCAGTCTGTAACTTTTTTGGGTTAAAAATGATCCGAAATCAATATTTGAGCAAGTACATAACCAGCCAGTGTTCAAAACTATCGCCTTACTTTAGCCCGATTCACAACGGTTATTTTATAATAATGTTTTCTTATTTGAGTGGTACTGGTAGGTTTTCGCGGGAAATTCGAGCATGCTGCTGCATCATTACGTCACGTCTGTAAACATGAAGAAGCTGTCCCAGCTACTAGGCTATTGCATGTGAGGATCCTGCAGGTGGCAGATCGTTTATAGCCTTTTCTCACAGCAGCCAGAATAATTAAATGTATCATTTTGATGGCAGATTGTAATCCAGAAAGGATTATGTGTTTATGAAACACATGTGAATGAAATAAAATTATATTCCAGTTATAAATGTGCTTCTGATTACAGATAGCCTGGGATTACAAAGATTTGCATTTTAAAGAAAATCAGTTTGAAGGGAGCATTACTTTGCTTTGTTGGTTAAAAGAATTTCTTAATATGAAATTAGAAGAGTATGACAATTAGATTAGACTGTGCAGAAATTGAAATCTACATGCTAATACACACTAATAGTCACCAATGCTGATGTTGTTAACATTAATCATTTGAGAATAAAGTATAACAATAACATAATTTGAACGGTTTGATGTGATATGAGCTAACCGATCTTTAGATTGAATCACCATTGGTAGCGAGATTTATGGTAATGCTTTTTTCCTCAGTTGGTCAGAACAAACGTGGCAGACATGTTACTTACTTGTTCAGATGGCAATATACGGTGAAAATTCTTATTTGGGTCATATTCCAAGACGTAGGCTAGAATCTGTGATTGCAAAGTACAGTAAATATCCACACCGGTGCGGGGACTGACTGCCACACATACTCTTCAGAACATTAGATTCATCCACGCTGGAGCAGTGCCGACTTGCAACCCACGCAAAGAAGATAATTCCGCACACAGCTGCAATTCCAGGTTTTCAAACAGAGATGGCGACAGAGAGGCAAAACGTAAATTAACATGCAATATTTTAATGGCTCTAAAAATCAAGAGATTTTGAGACCTCACTGAACACCTCAAAACGATCTCTCATAAAACAAAACAATCCCTATTTCAGTGATTATCACATAGAAAAACTTTCTGAGAGTCAGTGAAATTAAATTTGCGCAAAGTCAATTTTGTTATTTGTTGCAGAAAGAGTGAAAGAGAGAAAAAAACTAATTTACAGGCAATTTCAGGACAGTGACAGAATTGATCGGGTGAAAAAGTAACAAACAACTTCTTAATGAGAAGCTTGTGTTCTCATTCATTAAGACAGAGCCTTTAGAGTCTGACATCAGTCTGGAGGAAGATTGCTGGAGGTTCAAGCAAAGCAGGTTTCAATAAACGATTCAATAAACCGCTCAATATGGAATTTCACAGCAAAACGAAAAGGCTTTTATTACCAGACACTGTGGAAACAGTACAAAACCAGATCTAGCCCTAGCAAAACTCACTGAAACGATACTAGAGTTTACTGAGTGGTTGCAATGGTGTTGCCAACCACCCTCCTTCAATGCAGTCTGTGGGACTTTAAAAATCAATCTGATTATTGTGAAAGAAACAACACAACTCTCCTCAAAGGATTTCAGTGTTCACAGCACAAACAAGCTAGTTGAGAGACTTCACAAAGAAAGAAAGAAAGAAAGAAAGAAAGAAAGAAATCAAATGATTTTCATAGCAGCTTCTTTTAACACTTCTTCAATATCTGAAAACAGGTAATACTAATATAATAATAATTAACTTAATATTAATATACTGTATTAATAATAGTAAATATGAATATATACATATATTAATATTTTTCAAAAGTATACTACTACTACTACTATTAATAATAATAGCAACACTAATTATAATATTATTAATCATAATTATTAAAAAATATTTTTATAATATATAACCTCTATGTATAAATAATAATAAATAGTGATATATACATATATTATGTATATAATATTATATAAAATTACATATAATAATGACATATATCATAATAATAATAAATTACACAGAAATTACAAAAAAAAATATAGAAACAAAACAAAAAAAACACAAGAGGCATCTTGTTAGGACCAATTATTCTTTCAATTATATAAATCATTATGCTATTCATCAAGTTGTAAAATAATCATTAACAGAATCACTCCCTATTCAGCAAACACATGCCAGTCTCCTATTTGTCACCACAGGGCAAGCCCTCGTTACCGAAGTAATGTGTCAATCGCCACAGTCTTTCAGTTGCTAACAATGACTACAAAACTCAACCTTCCAAGCACACTTCCTTTAAATTACAATTACAAGCCCAATGTTCCTCATTACCTTTTTCAGACAAACCAAGCCGATCGATCAGTCCAGGCAGCCAACACACTCACCGACCACGTGTCAGTCCAGAGGAAGAGGAGGGTTACAGATCCACAGATTGGGCCTGTAGTTCCTGCCTGTCCTGCAGGTGGTCAGACTCGCCAGCAGTCTGGTTTGCTTAGTTCTCCAGAGGCTGGTGGAGACCAGCTCCAGCGGCACCCATAAACATAATGCATATTTAGCATGCCTTTAGGAACAGCTGCTTTTATTTCAGATCATCTTCTTCTCTCCCCTCCACTCGTTTAGTCCTGCACACTGCCAGCAGGGTTTTTTTTTGTTTGTTTTTTTGGAGGCCTTCGTGCCTTTCATGTTATGCTGGGGAAGCAACACTTAGTGTGTTTCTTTCTCAACTTCTTGGTCAAATCAATATTATGATCTGTCATTAAACTCAACACGCTAATGCTGCACTATGGGATTATTACAACTGCATCTAATCTAAGGGTTAACCCTATAAAGCCTACTGTATCATATTTCATCCACAAACTTCGGAGGCCTCTGAATTGACCAACTTTGCTGAAAAACCTGTTGCACACAATCTACTACATGCTTTCTGTCGTCTGACTGACAGTTTGTTCTTTTTTAGAAAGTAAACAGCCTTTTAGTATAATTGTACAAACATCCACCTTCAGTTTGTGCTTCTCATGTTTTTCTGCTGTGAAATCTTTACTGATTTGTATAAAGTAAACCTAAAAATAACTTTTGTATTGTTAGTAATATTTCAAGAACAGTAACTGGACTGTTTTCTTTATTAGCCATAAATAATTTAGCAAAATCATCTTAACTTGATTATTTTCTGACTTTTGAGAAACATTTATTTGTTCATCTCTCAATTATTATTGTATTGCATTGCATTATATGTTTTAAGACTACAGAGATTTGATCATAAAACGTCTCTAGGTTACGTATGTAACCATGGTTCCCCGAGGGAACGAGACGCTGCGTCGAGTCGCTTTGGGAACGCCCTTGCGTGACCGCGTTCTGAAGCACGTGTCAAATCCGTCCAATGGAGCAGCGAGATGTTACGAGCAGGGTGACGTAAGCACCAGAAAGCATAAAAGCACATCCGGCCGGGCGCAAACCAGCTTCGATGAAGTAGCGCCTGCAGGGATGCAGGGAGTATGGCAAAGAGACGCAGCGTCTCGTTCCCTCGGGGAACCATGGTTACATACGTAACCTAGAGACGTTCCCCTTCAGGAACTCGAGCTGCGTCGAGTCGCTTTGGGAACGAGAATACCAACTGCGCCATACTACGCTCCTAAACAAACGACACACAAATCGTGTGTATCCCCCGCCCCCAGATATCGTGGGCAGGGAGAAACACAGCGTTTGTAATGCCGTTCGCTCGCCATAGCTTTCTCATTGTTTTATATATATGAGTGCTTGTGCGGACAGACAACAGTAAATAGACAGACACGTACACAGAGCGCTACTGAAGGGCAGAAGCTGGTTTGCGCCCGGCCGGATGTGCTTTTATGCTTTCTGGTGCTTACGTCACGCTGCTCGTGACGTCTCGCTGCTCCATTGGACGGATTTGACACGTGCTTCAGAACGCAGTCACGCAAGGGCGTTCCCAAAGCGACTCGACGCAGCTCGAGTTCCTGAAGGGGAACTAAGGATTTAAATATCATCTTAGACATATTATTGAGAAATATAGAATGGCATGATATTTGCATATGCAGTTTATCAAAGCATGCTGCAATACTGTTATATAGATCATATTGGTTTACATTACAAGCTACCAGAATTGCACCAAATTGCATATTTTGCTCAGTTTGGGCCTCTGAATAAAGTTCAAATCTTGTTTGAACTTCATATTCTTACTATATCATATGCAACAAATGACACTCAACATGTATGCAAACATTTGTTTTGAAAGACATACATATATACTGTATATAACTTTTTTTTGTCTAAAAATTGTGATATTTCTGACATGTATTTTATATGCTTTGCAGGCTTAGTTTTAAGTATTTTCCATTGGTTCCATTGGCTCTGGCATCCACTGACTCAAAACAAAATGATTTTGTTCACAGGTGTCTCACCTACCGACTTTTTTGGGTGAATTCTAACACTTTTCTGTCTGTCACAGTCACCGATTAAATAAGGAACAGAGGTGACAGACTAAATCACTGCTGCTGACACTTCTCTCTGATTTCATGCATTGCAACACCCAGGGTTTGTACATTTGCTGACAAATTTGCATGCTTTTTCATAGTCTAGAATTAAGCATAACTAGAAAAATTCATACTGACTATAGAAATTTCCAAGATTATTTTTCCGTGACTTTTTAAGGTTTAAATCGTTTCCATGACTTTTTTTTTTAAATCCCTGATATTTACAGAGTTTTTTCAGGATTATGGGAACCCATCTGGGCAGGAAATCAATGTGAAGCTAATCAAAATCTCTGGAGTGCTGCATAAATGAAAACAATTGTAATATAATGAATTCACTTCAATAATACATTGAATAATTACAAACAGTTCTGCCTCCACTTTCTTATTTCATTAGTCATTTAAGTGCAGGAGGAAAAATGATCATGCATAACAATCAGTGTCTGTGATACGTGGCTTTGTGTTTGTTGAGGAAAATTAGTTTGGATCAGACTCCAGCAGGACAGCAGCCTGCCAGTTCTTTAGAGAAAAAGCTCATTGGTCACTGCCAAAGCAAGGAGAATTCATCACACCGACTGAAGGATAATATTAAATGTGCTTGATGTTGTTGAGGTTTGGTAGGGCCAACGATTTTGCAAACTGACAATCACATCGTAACATAAACACGCTCTCTCTCCTCCTTCTTTTCTCTCTTGGAGGCAGACGTTTCCAAACTTGTCCTTTCCTAGCATCCTACTACCTGTCCGCTTGATCCTATCCCCACTCACCTCCTTCAGGCCATTTCTTCTTCAGTTATACCTACAGTCACTCACATAATCAACTCTTTTCACACTGGTGAGGATCACAGTATGAGGATCGTGTGAACTCACAATGATTTCATATACTAGGAGTCAGTGGAACATTTATGTGTTTGTCAAACGTATTTTAATGAAAAACAAACAATGGAGAAGGAACTTAGAAAGGTGGGAGTGGAAGGAATAAAGCTAAAAAAAAAGTATAAGCCAGGAACACACTACACAACTGTAAGGCTGGTTATGAATGTAATTTGATACTTAAAACTGATCACACCCAACTGTTTCAGAGCCATTTGCGTTCAGTTGGTGTTTACAGTCAGCATTTAAAATCATAAGTGTTTTCAGTTCAGTCTTAGAATGATTCAGTTAGTCGTTAAGTGTGTCCCTGGCTTTAGGTTGCATATCAGTATTTATGATTTGTTATACTTCCCAAATCAGATCATTACTAGACTACATTACTACCTCGGGATCAAATTTCAGTAACTATACAAGCATGTTTTGTGGAAGCATGGATGCATGATTTGTTTCATATTTTGTTTAACTAATAGTTATTTTCACCTGTTAGGTAGTTAGTAACTGATTGCAATGACATATTGTTCTTTCATATGGAAATAGTGACCAAGGACGGAGATATTTGTTTAATTTTCTAAGGAGGACTGGACTGGAAGGACGAATTTTATTAAGATATAGTAAGTTAAAGTGAGATTACATTACTACCTCGGGATCAAATTTCAGTAACTATACAAGCATGTTTTGTGGAAGCATGGATGCATGATTTGTTTCATATTTTGTTTAACTAATAGTTATTTTCACCTGTTAGGTAGTTAGTAACTGATTGCAATGACATATTGTTCTTTGTGTTTCAGGATGTGTCAAGTCTTTCCAAGGGGACAAAGAAATCAAAGTTAAGAATCAAAAAGGAGTCATCAAAACAACACCAGAAGCAGAATGTATCTGTTAAATTGAAATGTCTGTCAAATGCAGTATGAGTGTGCAGTGACCTCACATTGTGACCACAGTATGAGCGCACAGTGAGTGTGCAGTGTGGTTACACTTTTAGCTCACTGTGACACACACATTGTGACCACACCATGAGAATCATGTGAGCTCATGGTGACATCATTGTGAGATCAAATTGTTGACTGGGTGCATTGTCCAGTTCACCATCAAGGGAAACGACACCTCAGCGTCCTGTCACCTGTCTGCAGAAATGTGTCGCAATATCCCCTCTCCGCGTCTACATCCATAACAGGAACTACACAGAGAAAGACAATCCCAGAGTCTCAGAATACCAGCATACGCCGCTCCGTCATGCCCTGCGCGGTCACAGCAGGATGGAGAGACATTAAGGCTGACAGGAGGAGGACAGCAGACAGACCACCAGAGACAGTATAAAACCACAACACAACACAGCACTGCAGAATTCAATAGCTTTAAATAAAGTCCCCGCGGAACGACAACGATCAAGTGTCACAACAACAATAAGGTCATTTAGTGAGATTGTCGAGATTCATCCATTCCAAACATGGCGGGTATATATAGGCTTGACCATATGGAAACAAATGCTATTTTTGGGTGATAATGAATTTCCAACTTGTCACGGTGAACTAGTTGTCAACACTAAACTGATTTATGTAAACAAGTTCAGTTATAGTGCTAAAATATGACTATGTACCTATCTAACATTTACAATATAATAGTTTTTGAAAGATGTCTTTTCTGCTCACAAAGGCTGCTTTTATTTGATCAAAAATACAGTAAAAACTATAATATTGTGAAATATTATTACAATTTAAAATAACTGTTTTCTATTTGAATATACTTTAAAATGTAATTTATTCCTGTGATGAAAAGTAGAATTTTCAACATCATTACTCCAGTCTTCAGTGTCACATGATACTGCAGAAATCATTCTAATTTGTTGATTTGCTGCTCAAGAAACATTTCTGATTATTAGCGATGTTAAAAATAGTTATGCTGTTTCATATTTTTGATGAATAGAAATCTAAAAAGAACAGCATTTATTTGAAACTGAAATATTTTGTAATATTATAAATGTATTTACTGACACTTTTGGTCAATTTAATGCATCCTTGCTTAATAAAAATTTTCATTCGTTTTCAAAGAAAAATAAAAAAAATCTTACTGACCCCAAATTTTTGAACAGTAACGTGTCTATCACTCCATCTGTCCATATAGCCATATAATAATCCATCTGTGAATGTGATTGGTCAAGTGCCATTGGCCTCTTTTAAAGTAACAAAACTGTTGTAACACGATGTGTAAGTCTTTAGAAATCCGCAATGGTCATGGCAGACTGATCAGTAATCATATCTACCCCTCAGGGTAATGTTTTACTGGCTTTCAATTATTTTAATCGGTTTTACATTTCCTTTCCCTCACTCTCTTCCTCTCTGCAACACCTCACTCTTTCGTTCTCACTTTCCCTCTGCTCTGACAGCTGATAAGCAGTGTGTTTCGAAACAATCTTTCCAATCTGATACATCTCACTGCACGCATGACAAAACAGAAGAGAAACAGAAAGTTGAAATGGTGAGAAAGAGGCTCAGTGATTACAGTCTAGCTTCAGAAAATAGACTTTTTGCTCACTGTTGGACTGGTGAGGTATAATCATTTTAGAGACATACACATATTTTCTAATCCTCTGACAATTAAACTGGTATTGACAGAAACTTTGCATCAGTAACACTGGTAAAAACACCTAGCCTACATTTGTTTCACAATATATAAATGTTACTAACTTGAATGAATAGCTTGCCCAAAAATTAAAATGTACTCATCCTCAGGCCATCCAATATGTAGATGAGTTTGTTTCTTCATCAGAACAGATTTGCAGAAATGTAGCATTGCATCACTTGCTCACCAATGAATCCTCTGCAGTGAATGGGTGCCGTCAGAATGAGAGTCCAAACAGCTGATAAAAGCATCACAATAATCCACAAGACTCCAGTCCATCAAAGAACAATTTTTTGTTTGTCTGTTTTTTGTTGCTTTCGAGTTAAAAAAATACGAGTCCTCTATCCATAATATTGCTTTCTCCAGTGAAAAAGTCGTCTCTTCTGAATCAGGAGAGAAATATGCACAGATCAAGCATCATTTACAAGTGAAAACAGTCTAAAGCATTTCTAAACAAATATGTCTGTGGACTTTGATGTGAGAGAACAACCTGGGATAGGCTTTTTCACTGGATTATTGTGACTTTTGGACATTCTGACGGCACCCATTCACTGCAGAGGATCCATTGGTGAGCAAGTGATGTAATGCTACATTTCTCCAAATCTGTTCTGATGAAGAAACAAACTCATCTACATATTAAATGGCATGAAGGTGAGTACATTTTCAGCAAATTTAAATATTTGGCGGAACTATTCCTTTAATTGTTTCGGTTCATAGTGGAAGTGAGTTCACAGTACCATAGTGAATGTGTTATACAAAGGTTAAGAACAGTTCTATTCACTAACACTAATGTTATTCCCTGAAATCGCTTTCAAATGAGGCGTCTCTCTCTTCAGTGACTGCACGGAGCGCTTGATTCGATTCTGATTCACAGTCTCTGCAGGTTTTAATCACGTTACTGGAAAATGGAAGAAAAACGACTGATAGAAATGCTCTGCAATGGCCCAATTCATTCTGGCTGATGTTAAAATAACATGTGATCGATTTGACCACTTTATAAACACCTTTTACTGAAATTCATGCTGTTCACAGAAATCTCTAGCTCATTTTTCAATCACTAACCTTAAGAAATTGACATAGCTATCACACAGCTCTCACATAATACTCTTTCTGTTCAGCTGATGTTAAAATAACATGTGATCGATTTGACCACTTTATAAACACCTTTTACTGAAATTCATGCTGTTCACAGAAATCTCTAGCTCATTTTTCAATCACTAACCTTAAGAAATTGACATAGCTATCACACAGCTCTCACATAATACTCTTTCTGTTCTTTAAAACCATGCAGTTATTCCACAGGACAATGGTTTACACACATGCACCTCATTCAGAGTACGTCCTCTGCAAGCAGTCAAGGTAGTTGAACTCATCAAAGTGAATGAATGCAGGGCAGTGAGGGCTAAACCTTTGCTATCACTTTTGTTGTGTCTAGCACGTAATTCACCCTCACAGCGTTTTGATAAGTTTTGAAACGTGCTGGGTTTAATATTTCTCACCGGCTCTGGGTTAGAGTGATTGACGGACTCAGCAAGGTGTCCCCAACATAATCTCTCATCTTATTTTCAGCGACGCGTGATCTGTAACTGTCATTCTAAATACTTGCTGAAAGAATGAATTGGCACCTCGTACTAAGAAGAAGGATGGTGGACGTGACTAACACGGTTTGCAGGGGCATCCTGCATCTATTTTTGAGGAGACACTAGTCACAGTCCTGGCCAAATTTGTGCCCTGGGTGAGATAAGACATAAACAAAGACAATAAAAACATCACTTAGTAGTTCACTGAAAATGTGTAGGATAGTCTAGAGCAGAGTTTCCTAACATTGGGGCTGCGGAAGATTTCAATCAACTGCATCTTATTAATGTATTAATATTTTTATAATTAAAAATATTAATTATATTTTTTATATGAAATGGCTATATTAGGCTACATTCAAGGATTAGTTTCCTTTTGATTCATTCTGAGCAGAAGCACAATTTTAAAGTGTGAGAGTCACCTTCGCAAAAGGAAATAATATTTCTTAGAATTTCATATAATTTCAAAATATAATATACATACATAAACCTGACAGGGAAATATTTCAGCATATAATATAAATAAAAACTCTAATATGTAGATAACTAATATACGACATATTATATTAATGTATTACATTTATATATATATATATAAATGTAATACATATTTTATACCAAAAAACATTAATACATAAATATAAATTAATAAAATATAATTTAGAATGTATTTATTATTTAATATTATTTATTTATTTATGCATGCCATTTGGATTATATTTTGTATAGACCATTTGGAACATATAATATATAGAAAAAATAGTATATATATATATATATATATATATATAGTTCCTAATAAACCAAGCAAAGGTAACTGAAATTCACAGGCAGCGATAATCATGTATTTTTGTTGTATTCAACAAACCTTTTCTCAAAAAAATTGGATTTTTTGCATTGTAAATCCACTTGTCTGAAAAATCTATTTAAATGGGCATGACGCTTTTGCATTTATGAATCAAAAACATCCTTACAACAGACCATACTATTTCGGTTCTAGGCACTGAAATGTCACGATGACAATACCACTGTCACGATATAACACCTGTAATGAGGTGCTGTGTCAAAAAAGAGATATACAGCAATTTGCATTATCCGAGACACAAATGGCGAAACATCATTACCAAGTGATCGTACCAGCAAAATGTCTCTGCAATATCAAACATAATTCACAACGGGTGTCAAATTCACAGCAGGCGCCCGCTCTGAATGGTGTGTCATAAAACCCATGACTTTTTCTGAATGTGTCTATAACCCATGCCACAAAAGTCATTTAAAATCCACACCGACATTTCAAAACATGCGTGAGGAGAACAAATAGAAAACGAGAAGCCTTTTCCCTGGGAAAGTGCATGTGGCAGCATTTCCCCATGTTTATAATGGCTTTAATGATTCTTCGCTCCATAATTGGATCTGTGCTAATAAAATCGCATTTGTCTGTTTAATATACATGAATAAATGTTTGCTGCTTTGTATTCAAAGTTAATGTTCTCTTGCAATCCAAATTACCCTAAATGTTTTTTCCTCAGTATTATGGTAATGATTGTACTGTTGTTTATCATTGTACAATCAAACAGGTTGCTTCTATTGTTAATTCATAACTTGAAACTGGGAGACAGTGCACTCACATATTTCACCGCTAATGGATTTGTGTCATGGTTAGATAACAACCCAAGGCCTTTTTCAATTGATTTGCAGCTAATTAATTTTGAGTGAAGTAGAAATTTTATCATTTTTGTACCTAATCCTGAGCAAACATCTTAGCAGTCTGCCATCAGACAAAACACCTTAGATTCACCTGAATAATATGAGACCTTTCATCTCAACTTTTTTCTCCTCAACAGCGGTGAAATCAAAAGTTTTAGCAAAAGAGTAATCTCATGAGTCTCCTCTAGAGTTTCAGAAATCATCTCAAACTGCTCAGATCAGTCAAGATAAAAATAAGTCAGCAATAAAAATTCTTCTCACTTGTGTCTATTTTTATTTATCCTATATAAACAATTTTAGGAGCAATATCTGGGATAAATACACAACTAAAACCCTATTCGGACGGTAACTGTTTCTCATGTGGACATCTGTCAAATTAAATGTACATGCCACCACAGCGATAAATCTCTAGTGATTTATTCACAGTATAATGAGAATAAATTCATATTTAATAATATCTTATTTATTATTTGAATATTAAATATCCTGTTTAAAAATCGGAAAATAGACGCACTTGTTACGAATCCTGTCCATGGACTTCCGTCCGATTGCCACCAGAGGTCACTCGTCCATCATATTGACTCTCTCACAGACTGTTACACATCACCACAGACTACATTTCCCATCATCCATTGCACTGATTGCACACAGCTGTAACCAATCACACACACACTATATGACACTCACTCAGATCCTTCTCAAACTGCCGAGTATTGTTTAGTGCTTATCACTCACCTAGCGATAGCTACTCTACGGAGCCATTACTAGTTTTCATAGTCTTAGTCTTAGTCTTAGTCTTAGTATTAGTCTTGCCTTGCCTGTTTTCTCGTGTTCTGATTCTTGCCTGTGTCTTTTGGATTGCCCTTTTGACTCTGTTTGCCCCTGCCTGGACTATTGCTGTTTATCTGGATTTTCTCTTTGCATTGCCCTGTTGAATTAAGTTTGCCGTCGATTGACCCTCACCTGTTTCTGGATTACTCTTGTGTCTTGTCCATGATATACCTGTTTGTCATTGTTGAACCCATGCCTGTTTTATGACCACGTCTGTAAATAAAGGATCCGCATGTCTCTCATCTAGTTCGCCCCGTAAGAGCACTATAGTTGAAATGGTTTTCCGTCTTGCATTTCATCTCTCAAAATTACGGATGCCATTAAAAATGTGGAGATATGCAGAAATAACTTAATGCAACCTCTTATTTACATAAGGTTTATATTTTTATGTATATAATTGTATATAATACATATTTTAAAATTGTGTTGCATACCTGTCACAGCCATAATAATGACCCATTTCAAATGTTTACATGCTTTCTTTTCTTTATTTTTTCTTTCTCACTTGCTGTGGTGAAGCAGTTATGAAATATTGTTCTTGTAAATACTTTCCAGCATTTCAGTAATAAATATGCATGCAAATTACAGCAAAGTGCAACAGTTACCGCACAGTGGTCTAAAAGGATTTCAACAGTACATTTTGAATCGATTTCTTCTTGTAAACTCAAAGATGTGGATTCGGACAGCAATTCAATTACAACACCACCTTGGTGTTTGTCAAAAATCAGTAGGTAATTGGGCCGGGGATTTTTATGAGGGTGGTGAGAGAAAAACACCAACAATCTGGATTCAGATTCAGATTCATGACCTTAAGCAATAAAATTTTCCTCACTCTTTTTTTCCATCATTAATCAAAGGCCTCAAAAAGGAAAAGCAATGGCTGCTCCTATGGATCCTTGTGATTGAAAGAATAACATTTGAACTGCTGCTTTCAGGAATATGACATCAGAATAAAATTTTGAGAGCGTTAAATAGCTACTGTGATTTTGGAGGGTAAACTGTCAACCTTTCCACAAGCCTAAGGATTGCTAATACATGACACTCAACAAATGGGGTGCTTTGAGCATATGCTTTAATACATCTGATGCCTCTTGCCGGACCTTTCACATCACTCTTTACAGCACTACAGTGTCCAGACTTGGCCATTTTCCAGATGCAATTGGCTAATAAGAGATTGTACTTTATCACCACAAGGACTATGGGACTTGAGAACTAATTTCTATTCAGAACCAGTTCCATTTTAGAAACACTGGAACCAAATCCTTTTCATAATATTTCGTTGATTAACGTGTTCTTAAATGTCTGCACTTTTCCACCGATAAACACTACACTGAAATAACTTCAGTTGCTTAATGTACTACAAAAACAGCCAATTTCTCACACTTCTCATAAACACCATCCACAGCCAAAACATTCAGTCCAAAAAACGAGACAACATTGTTGCAGAGCGTTTTCTTTCTCTGTGTTGCCCATTATAAAATGAACAAATGCTGATTAATGTACCAAAGTGATGACCGCAGAATTCCTCTCAAAACTTAATGAACATAAACACCATCTGCATGCAAGAACGATGCCATAATCAAAACACAAGGCACAAAGATTTACCTTTACGCCTCTTACCCATCCAGATCCATTAAATAGACACAGCTTAACATGTACTAATACTTTGGCCTTGCAAGACCAACTTTATTTAACATCTTATTCATTATAAACATTGTCTAAAGACAAATGGATGAGCCCACCGGCCGTATCCAAAAGTTTTACATTGAACTTGTTTGTTATAGGCTATAAAGAGAAGCCTTTCTGGCTTTGTGTTTTGATTATGGCATGCTCCTATCTGTAGACAGTGTTTACAACCAGCAAGGTTTTGTGTTACTGGGTTGTTGCTTTGGTACATTAAGCAATGTTGGGCTGTTTCCACATAATGGGCTTCTAAAGCATAGAAAACTTTTTTTCTTTGTCCTTGGATTGCAGCTTGTCTGGTAGTAGATATTGTGTATTAAAAGCAAGAAATCTGGTTTCCTTGAAGCATTTGTCAAGTTAAGCATTTTAGATGTTCTCTAAAATACTTTTGTTTTCTGCACCTCTATCCAACGGCATAGTTGTACAGGCTATAAATCTACAGCTCTGCGGGAAAAAAAAGAAGTTTTAGCTGAGTGTTGAGTTTGCAGTGTGAATTGAATGTGATGAAAGAACACGATTGGGCACTTAAAAATAATTCAGATGACAATAAATAGAAATTCATTTTTTTATTTTCCTGTACTGTCTGGTTGCATACAGCTCTGATTCACAACAACTGACTCTTAGAAGATGGTTATTTGTAAAGGAATAGTTCACCCAAAAATTAAAAATTGGATGAAAATCTATTCACCCTCAGGCCAAAATGTGGATGAGTTTGTTTCTTCAGATTTGGATCACTTTAGCATTCCATCACTTGCTCAGCAATGGATCATCTGCAGTGAATGGGTGCCGTCAGAATGAGAGTCCAAACAGCTGATTAAAAACATCACAATAACCCACAAGTAATCCACACCACACCAGTCCATCAGCTAACATCTTGTTAAGTGAAAAGTTGAATATTTGTAAGAAACAATTCCATCATTAAGACATTTTAACTTTAAACCATTACTTCTGGCTAAAATAAAAGTCCATAATCCATAATGACGCTTCCTCCAGTGACAAAGTCCATCCCACGTTGTCTTCTCACATCAAAATCCACCACCATATTTGTTTAGAACTGTTTTGGAATATTTTCAGTTGTAAACGGTGCATGATCTGTGCAGATTTGTCTCCTGATTCAGGCGAGATGAGAAAGCAATATGGAAAGTTTAAAATGTATTGACGGATTTATTACAAAGATGCAGCTTTTCTCTTCTCAAGATGTTTACTGATGGATTGGAGTGATGTGGATTAGTTGTGGATTATTGTGATGTTTTTATCAGCTGTTTGGACTCTCATTCTGACGGCACCCATTCACTGCAGAGGATCCATTGGTGAGCAAGTTATGGAATGCTAAGTTTCTCCAAACCTGTTCTGATGAAGAAAAAAACATCTACATCTTGGATGGCCTGAGGGTGAATAGATTTTTTTGTGTGCAAATGTTCATTTTTGGGTGAACTATACCTTTAATGAATCATTCCTGAACTCTAAAGTTATCTGTCTAACAACTCACTAACACATTAAATTGGTCAGAGCGGTTCCTGAGTCACTGAAGTCAAAATGAACAGAGAATCTTATTCTTGTCACTTAATAAATTAAACTCAAATCAATATTTCATGTTTATTCAGTTTTGTTTTATTTGGTTAAAACTAAATTAAAGGGGTCATATGATGCGATTTCAATTTTTCCTTTCTCTTTGGAGTGTTACAAGCTCTTGGTGCATAAAGAAGATCTGTAAAGTTGCAAAGACTAAAGTCTCAAATCCAAAGAGATATTCTTTATCAAAGTTAAGAGTCAACCACGCCTACCTAAAACGGCTCGTTCTAACACGCCCCCACATACCTACGTCACTATGTGGAAATATTAGCATAATGCAGCCCAAATGTGCACGCAAAGAAAGAAGGTGTGGTTTCAGGAACAGCAAATTGTTCAAATAAGTACAAGCTAGAAAGAGAAGGAATAAATAAAGATATATCATTTTTTTTATTTTATTTTTTATGATGATGAAGTCAAGTAGCTTCGAAAGAGATGAGTTTTCAGCTGTTGCTTGAAAATTGTCTTGAAAATTCAGCATTCCGGATAGGGGTGGGAAGATCGTTCCACCAGCCAGGAATGGTGAACGAGAATGTTCTGGAAAGTGATTTTGAGCCTCTCTGTGATGGTACCACGAGGCATCGCTCACTAGCAGATCTCAGATTTCTGGAGGGGAGGTTGATTCGTAGTAGTGAGTGGAAGTAGGCGGGTGCTGAGTCTGTGGCTGTTCTATATTCAAGCGTCAATGTCTTGAACTTGATTCGAGCCACAACCGGTAGCCACTGTAAGGAGATAAAGAGAGGTGTAACATGGGCTCTTTTGGGCTCGTTGAAGACCAGTCGTACAGCTGCATACTGAATCATTTGTAGAGGTTTGATTGTGCTTGATGGGAGTCCAGCCAGAAGAGCATTGCAGTAGTCCAGCCTAGAAATGACAAGGGCCTGGACAAGAAGTTGTGCAGCATGCGCCGTTAGAAAGGGCCTGATCTTTCTGATGTTGTGCAATGCAAACCTGCAAGATCGAGCGGTCTTTGCAATGTGGTCTTTGAAAAAAAAAATTGGAGTGGCAGAGAAGACAAGAACCTCAGTCTTTGTCAGGTTGAGCTGTAGGTGATGTTCTTTCATCCATGCCGAGATGTCCACCAGGCAGCCTGAGATCCGTGCAGCTACCATTGGATCATCTGGACGTGACTCTGTTGCCCTTTCGGGCTTGAACTGGTGGTAAAACTTACAACATTATTAACTGTCTTGATATTTACTTTGAAAGCTGAAGCTCGCGATTATGGTAAGGGGCGTTACATTTCCGACGTGTGCTTGTGGTGTTCGGCCAATCACAATGCACTGGTTCAGGTGGCCAATCAGAGCAGACAGCGCTTGTCAAAGGAGGGGGCTTTGTTGAAAACGACATGTTTGAGAGAGGCGGGGCATAGAGGACCTACAATAATGTACAGTATTTGAAAAATAATGTGTTTTTTGAACATTAAAGCATGTCAACATGTTCTGTTACACCAAATACACAAAATAATGATCTTTAAAATAACATCATATGACCCCTTTACAAAAAAAGTGGGTGAACAAAACGCTTCAGTGGGAATGAACATGGCTGCCACTGTATTTACCAAATTAAAACGCACCTTGTATGCTAAACAGCAGATGAGTTGCAGGGAAACCCTTGATGACTAACCCATATTCGGTTGGATGACAGCGCAGGCTTTGTAAAATAAATCTCAGTCAGGCCGTTCTATGCTCTCCATCTAGGCACTGAGCCAAAGCCCTCCATCTTGTTCCTCATAAAATCTCCATCACAATGCTGCTTCTGTCTGAGACGCAGAGTAATACTCCTTCATCTGTCAGTCCTATGACAAACTAACAATACATGATGAAACATTGCCGAATAAATGCAGGTTGACATGCAATGTATTTCCTTTGTCTTTCCCTACTTTATTTTTATATTTTATTTTTATATGTAATTTTTGTTTTCTTTAAAGCACTATGTAACCTGTGTGCTATATAAACAAAGCTTTACTTACTTACATACGGGTGGCATCTAAGCACAGCATTTGCACTTTTGTTATGGGTTTTGGCCAAAACATGAGCTTTTTTTTTCAGAGGAGGCAGTGTAAAAATAAAGCAAAATAAATATCATAAAAAATGCATGCTAAACATGTTCACAACCAGTCTGCAAATCAGCCTGAAAGAGTAAAACAAGTTAAACAACTCACCCATTCAAATATCATCCCTTTCTGTAACATCAGGAAGGAAATTAACTTGAGATTCCTAGAAACTTGAAATGAACTGTGATTGAGCCAGATTTTAGCAACTAAACAGCTCTTCAAAATTAAAGATGTAACTTAGTGTTTAACCATCTTTTTTATAAAATGTGCATGCAACACACAAGGTACTTCCAGAAACATTTATATAAATAAATATTATAATTTCTACTATGGGGCTGTTGAATGTTTGAATCTGATTGGCTGATGAACGTTCTAAGATGTGCAATTATTTTCAGGGAAACGCATGGCTAAAGTAGTTCCAGGCAGGTCTTGACCACATTACATGTCCATATCACTTCGCCAAATGATTTCCATTATTTCAAAGGTCCTTACAGCCTAAAACAGCAAAAAAAAAATAAACCCACAAAGACACTGACCAAGTAAATAAATATAATCAACAATATGATTAAAAAAAAGATTATTTCCGTGTTTTTGCCACAAAATTACGTTTTATTACTATCAATACTCTCTCTCGCTCTCTCTCCCATACAAACAGTATGGAGTCACACACACAAACGTGACTTTATCAGCAAAATATTTTAGCAAATTAAAGCTACATGACATTTCTAACTAGCGAGGTAATAACGGTGCTGTTCTTGAAGCAGATGAACTTACAGTTTCACTATTAGAGACGCTGCTGCCAAACACTGTTGAGAGATGCACAGACTCACAGAGGCATAATCTCTCTCTCTCTCTCTAGTCTCTAATAACTGCATTAATAACTGCATTAGTTTGCTATCAATGGTTCAAGCCTCCGTTACTAGTTCTAAAATTATGTTTTGGAATTAGCAACGAAAGCATTGGATGAGATGCTTAAGAAATTAATCCTACTCACAAGAGAGGACAAAAACCTGACGAATGTCTTGAAATACAACATCTGAACAATGTCTTGAAGTGTGGTAATCGTATAAGCGGAATAATTGACTCAATTGCATTGAATTATTAGAAAATAATTCACACCTGAGGTTTGTGTCGTGGCCGCATCACCACCTCGTTCTGTGGAAGTCTCAGTCTGAGCGGTAGATGCTGATTTCCCGATTAGCTATAAAACGAGTGTAAAGATGCACAACAAAAGAACAAACAAGAACACACATTCAATGTCACGATCAGAAAAGCAAAAGATATTTGCTCTTCTTTCATTGTGCTTTATATTGCAACACATTTCCTTATACGGCAATATTAAATCTGCATCAAATAAGAAAGGGTTGAATGAAGCAAATGGTGTTTTTAGTCATCTAGTAATGCACTGCAGCAGTTTTGTTCTCTTATTCTACCTTTAAGGAATAGTTCACTCAAAACTGAACATTTGTAATCACCTGTATTTCACTCTAAAATCTGTATTCTTTTCTTTCTTTTGTCAAACACATAATGAGATGCTAGTCAGAATGTCCTAGCTTTTTTGTTTGTTTGTACAATGATAGTTCATGGTGTTCTATCTTGCCAACCTGAAAAAAGACGCAAAAGCACCATAAAGGTACCTTAAATGTAATGCATATAATTCAAACACTATATTCTGAGTCTTCTCAAGTCATATGATATTTTTGTGTTTTCATTGATAGTCTGCAGTTCCATCGCAGCTCTTCCATCTGCTCTTGTGCTCAAGTTAAATAAAAAATAATGATAACAATAACTGAGGAAAAGATAATCAGCGAATAACAGAGGGAAGAATGACATTGACGTGACTGAAAAATGACATTAAGAGAATTATTCCTGCATGCAAACTGTATGATTTTCGCTACAATTTGCTGTCGTTTGAGAACATGTTTGAGGATCTGCAGATTAATTGCCTTTACAATCAAACCAAGCAACAGATTTTTGGCAGCCTTAAGTGACTGCAACTAATGAAGGCCAGCTAATGAAGAACAGATTCGAGCACAGCAATTACAAGGTAAGAGTGCTTTGATTTTGTTTTGTTTTATTTTTTTTTTTAATAAAAGCAGCAATTTTTTATAAACAAAATAACTGGAAGCGAATGACACCGGAAGCCTCGCACATTCAAGTTAAAAATGGCAATGCACGATCTTGCCTCAAAAATAATGTGGAAAGACTTTATGTACTGTAGCACCGCCCCTTTTCAGCATTGCGTTCACTGTCTTCCACTAGGATTGGGTACCGTTCACATTTTAACCGGTACCGGTAACAGTGCCTGAAATTCGGTGCCGGTACCCAACGGTAAATTTTTTCAGTACTTTACTCTCCGTGTAATAACAAAAAAATGTATTTCGGTGAAAAAAAAATAAGTCCAAATCTTTCAGTTTTGTTATATATTTATTTAGAAATGTTACACACTACACAAAGTAATTCTAATGTCACAAATAATATTTTCAAAGTTTACTGGGTATTATATGATTCTTGGATTATTTTGTAGTGTGGGTTTGGTGAAGTGTACTAAAAACATGTTTCACAGTCTCCCAAACTGACCCACAACCTAATCAGTTTGTACATAAAGAAATTCATTTATTCATCAACTCATTCATCATGTGAGACATCAAGTTTTGAGTGTTGTACCAGCAAACTACTACTTCTCATCCGATTCCCAATTTTTTTCGAAGACAATTACTCATCGTCGTCCCCTGTCGTTTCAAAGAATAGTACAACGGCAGGTGCGACAAGTATAAACACACCGGATGAAAAACTTTGATTGCCGGTCCTCGGCTATGGAATAATCTACCTCTAGCCATTTGCACTGCCCCCTCTGTGTTCACTTTTAAAACGGCTTAGAAGAAGCACTTTTATATTATGGACATAACTGAGCGAATGACACTTAATGACAGTTGTCATAAACATGCATAAAACCTCCTTCATATTCATGACATGTGTCATGTCATGATTATGAAGGTGTCATGTCAGTCTTATGCACACCCCTTCAAGTAAAGTGTTACCCAACATCCTAACAACCACTCAGAACACCTTAGCAACTGCTGAAAATACTCTAGTATCCACTCAAATAGCATCCCATAGGACACCCTATCATCCAATCCTAGCAACCACTCAGAACACCTCAGCAACCATTCAGTAACATCTTAGCAACCACTAAGAACACCCTTGCAACAGTTCCTCAAACTGGCCAAGCCACATAAGCCCTAAACAGCCTTCAGAATTTAGACAGGACTTTGTCAGGCTCTTCTCATTCTGTCCTGCAATCATCTGAAACGCTGGACTTACAGCTGCAGAGTGGATGATGCTATTAAGAGACACACTATAAATTGTCTCACTCTCTTTCACTCTGAGTTTGTCTACCGTATTTCAGACACAGGCTGATCCGCCGGGTTATCCAGCTGGGTTTGGGATTCAATCTCTATATGTGAGCGGGATAAATTTAGTGGTTGGCTCCTAGAGAAAGGGGCTTTCCATCAGAGAGCTGTAAAAGGGATCAGGCTGCCGTTAAGCAACATAAACCTCCACCAAACCCACAGACCTCTTTCTCTCAACACACTCCACACACCTACAACAGAACCCATTCAATCTGACACTACAGATCCAATACACACTCAACATTCAAGCTCACACACCTTATATGGGGTTTTTGCTCCAGGGATTTATTCTAACTACAAATTTCAACTTTTTCTGCTATATACTATACAGTCACTTATTTCATTCAAATCTGTTCTGTCTATACTGCTGCTATACAACATGCAATATACAATATTGTACAATACGCAGTATGTCAATCTGCAATACCACTGTCTGAACACTTCATTTATCAGAACTTCAAACAATGCACTAAATAGTATGTCAGGGTGAAATACCATTTCTGTCAGGACCACTATTGTCAAAGATGATTGACAATTAGCATACAGTTTGGATTGGCGGTATGGTTCTGTTTTGGGCAAGAACTCCCTGTGCATTTTAGAATTAGTCTGATTCAAATGATGATCAGAAGGCTGAATCCTGACTGACAGAGGAGGAGCTGGGGATGGAGAAGGGTAATTAGCTATTGAGCAATGCAAAAACTGCTGATAATACGGAGGGACCTTATATATGAATGCTTAGATAGGTGTCGTATTCCTATAGGTAGATGGGGGTCAGCTGAGAGTCAGCTGATGCAAGCTTGACTAACGTGACCTGCCAGAACTAACGCTACGCTTGATATCTGGTTACTAAATGGGAACACTATATCCGCAGTAAAGGTGCAATAATATATGTGCAATAATATACACTATAAGTCAATGTGCAATACTATCTCTAGTTACTAAATCACCACAGTTACTCATTCCACTTAAATTGTACTTTTGTATAAAGTTACTGTGCATATCAATGTGAAGGCCAACATGCAATACTACAAATGGTCACTTTACTCAGATTGTTCAATGTAAATATCAAGACTCAGTCGCTTGTTGTATTTACTTGTAAAATTGTACTGTACAGTCTAATAGTCTTATTTATTGGCTGTGGTTATATGTTTGTTTTTCTAACACCAGTCAGGAGCAGTGCTCCTAAATTTCATTGTATGCAGAAAAATACAATGACAATAAAGGTGTTCAATTCCATTCAAATCAAATTCAATTATATGAAGATCAAAACAGTATTGGAAACCTTTTATCATGTTATTTTGTTTTTAATTCTATTGTTTATGTAAAGATTTTACTGTTTGACTCTTATCCCAGACCCAGATGTTCAATCCTAAAAATGTTATATCCATATGGGTATATCCATCAAAAAATACCATCTAATTATAATCTGAAATTGCAAATTGTTGATCATATTTTTTACTGAAATTACAACTGTCCATAAAATTATTTAAATAATAATAATAATAATTAATATTACAATTAATAATAATAATAATATTAATATTAACAATTACTTATATACTACTAATAACATTATTAATAACAATAACATAATTATTATTAATAATATAATTATATATTATATAATAGCAATAATATAATAATAATAATTGTTATTAATATTATTATTATTATTATTATTATTAAATAGCATGTATTTTAAAAAAAATACACTGTTATGGAAATTAGCCTTAGAAAGACAAACAAGCAATTATTTTATTCCAAAAGTGCTTCAAATGGCATTTCCACCGCAGAACTTAAAACAGACAATACATAATTTGAGGTGGTGCAATGACATTTCACTGTAAAAAATAAAACATAATTTATATATATATATATATATATATTATTTGAAGTTAATTTTCTGCTACAAATTTTGATGTTTAATTCAATGTGTTACTTGCCTTTTCTTTGTAAATAATTGTGAAATGTCGTAGAAATATCTGAATGAAAATAGTTTCTACACCAAATTTTTGCCAGTGTTGTCGGTTCAAGAAAAAAACAGATTCTCCCGGGATGCATGTACACTGTTAGTCACTGTTGGAAGGCAAAGTTAAACTAGTAATAGTGTGAGAATCCACAGCGCCAAAAGTGCCTGTAGTTGAAGCAGTGTCATATGCACACATACACAATCCAAGAACACACATGCATGTGAAAGCTGCGTGGAGAGCTTTGAAATCCAAGTGCAATGATAACAAACATCCTCTTACACAAAGGTCAGTGTGCAGAAAAGCTGCATGGTGCTCTTTACTTAAGAGTGACAGACAGGGTTGGCTGATTTGGCCGAGGGCAGCGGTCAAACCGCTGTGCGCTGGTGATTATGTTGTAGCCACAGATTTGATGGCTCAGATAAAGCAGATGTAAGATGGAGATGGAGGTGACCAGTGAGCGCACCAAGGGAGGGGTGAAAAATCAAAGGGATTTAGGCAAGAAGCTCTATCTCTCACTCACAGCTTTTCCAAGGTGGCTTGTGGGTGGAGAAAGAGAGAGAGAGAGATAGAAAAATAGAGAGAGATGCTGAGAGCTGACAGGGGAGAAGTCGTCTCTGTGTAAATCTTCATTTGGAGGAAGTGTTGAATTAAAAAGCTCATTATTTAACATATCACAGTCCCACAGGGATGGATGGTAGGATTCTGCTTTAGTCTTGTCACACATACTTATAGAAAAAGTAAGACTGGCTTTCAATGAACTGCCCAGAGCTTTTGTATGGACACTCAGGAGACAACAGTTGCATATTTTATGGGCTGGATGGACAGAGAGATGGACGGACAGATGGACAAATGAATGGATAGGCAAGAGATTCATATTAAGCAGCTCATTTAATTTCTATTTCAAATAAATGCTGTTCTTTTTAGCTTTTCTTTCTCAAAAAGTTTTGTTGTGAAGGATCATGTGACACTGAATACAGGAGTAATGGCTGCTGAAAATTCATCTTTGCGTCAAAGGAATAAATTACATTTTAAATTATAATCAAATAGAAAACAGTTAGTTTAAAATATAATAATATTTCACAATATTTCTGTTTTTACAGTATTTTTTAATAAAATAAATGCAGCCTTGGTAAGCATAAACATTTAACTTTTTACCAATCACAAACTTTTGAACGGTAAGTATATCTGTACTGCAGAAAATCCCTATTTAAATACATTTAAAAAACTTCAACTGAAAAAAAAAAGTATTATTTCTTCTCAAATATTTGGGAAAAAGCTAATACAGAGTAGAAAAAGACATGGAGTTTACATAATAATAAGTAAATATTTGCTTGATGATACTTGTGGCTTTATGCCATATAAAAGCCAATTATTTACTTCTGGGAACAACATCTTGTTTTAATAATTTAACACTTGCTCACACAGTTTAAACAGTTTTTTATGCATGACAATATACAGCAGCTTTTAGATTTTTATAGAGGTTTTATATTTGGGCTTCCTTAACGTAAAAAAAAAAAAGTTGTGTCTTGTTGCCAGTCTGTGTGCCAGACTCTCTAAAAGGTTTTCCAAAAATCAGCAAATCTCTGAAATCTAAACAAAATCGATATTTATCTTCACCTGTGTCATCCAGCCCATTGATTTCACCTCGCGCTGCTGCAATGTTATCAGCGCTGTCTACATTCTCTCTCGCACACTCTCTATCCCGTGGCTCTCTATTTGTCATGAGATGAGAGTAGACTGTTCGTCTGACACGATCATTCTTCAGTACAAGAAGCCATAATGTGTGTCAGGCCCACACAAACAACCTTCCCCAGTAACTCTCCAGAACGTTTGATGCACACAGGTCAGAGCTCTCCGAGCGCAGCCCACGCGGATACTGCACTGCTGTTAGAGCTCTACTCAACACAGGTTGTGTGCAGCTCCCTGATCTCTGCAATGACGCAGACTCTGATCTACAGGAGAAGAGGCAGTGGTCCCGCAGGTGAGAGCTTCTGGCACTTTCTCCTTTTTCTTTCGCTGCCTGAGGCCACTTTTGGTATGGTAATTAGCTGTATGCACAAGTCCGGCTCAAAGTGCTGCTTGATGTGTGATTAAATGTGGTCAGGGGTTTGATTCATCTGATGAATGGAATCTAATGATTTGTTTAGGTTTGTGGATATTCATGAAGGAAACACTCCTTCAAAGCCTGCACTAAAATGCTGTTTGACACATTAAATGTGTTCTGTGTTTTGATTCATCCAAGGGACTTGAATCTTTCTGGTGAATGGAATCTAAAGATTTGTTTAGATTTGCTGAGCAATAAGCCTGACAAAAAAATGCTGCTTCAAAGCCTGCGCTAAAATGCTATTTGAGCATTTCAACAAAACTGCCACATGACATTCTTTCTGAAGGAGGGACTTACGAATAAAACAATAAAGAAGAACAATCAATTCTCTATTTAAACGTTATTTAAACATATTTTAATATATTTAAATACATTAAAGTATTTAAATGCAATTAATAATAAAAGATTCACAATATATTGTTTAAATCAGTTGTGCTGACTTTGCAATGTAAAAATGGTCATTTTACACAGTAAAATACCATGGAAATATTATTATTTAAATATGTATACATTTATTTAAAATTTAATTATTTAAAACTATTTTTATATAAGCATTTAAATGATTATAATTAATAATGAATACAGATTCAGTACATTAATTCAATTGCACTGGCAGTTTTACAAAAATGGCAGTTTTACACTTATTAAAATACCATAAAAATAGTATTGTTATTATATACACAGCAAAATTAAGGGTGCAATATGCTTATTTAAATGTTATTATTTAAAAATTATCATATTTAAAATATAATTATTTTAAAAATAATTATTTTTTACAAAAATGGCAGTTTTACACTTATTAAAATACCATAAAAATAGTATTGTTATTATATACACAGCAAAATTAAGGGTGCAATATGCTTATTTAAATGTTATTATTTAAAAATTATCATATTTTAAAAATAATTATTTAAATGATCATTATATTGTATTATATTATATTATTAAATAATTAAAGATTTGCATAATTATAATTATTACTGAATAAAGATTTATAATACAGCTTCAATAGATTATATGTTCAATATAATGTTTTGATGTTGTTGTTTTGTATGTTTGATTGTTTTTTTCATTAGTTCATCCTTCACCACAGATACCATAGGACAGTGGTTCCCAACCCTGGTCCTGGAGGCACCCCAACACTGCACGTTTTGCATGTCTCCTTAATCAAACACACCTGATTCAGGTCATCAGCTCATTAGTAGAGACTCCAAGACCTGAAACTGGTGTGTCAGAGAAAGTAGACATGCAAAATGAGCAGTGTTGGGGTGCCTCCAGGACCAGGGTTGGGAACCACTGCCATAGGTGACCTTAAAGGGTTAGTTCACCCAAAAATGAAAATTAGCCCATAAATTACTCACCCTCAAGTTATCTTAGGTGTATATGATTTTCTTCTTTCAGACGAATCCAGTCGGAGTTATATAAAAAATTGTCTTTGATCTTTCAAGCTGTTTCATGGCACTCAGCGGGTGTTGCATGCTTCAGTCCAAAACAAGTTAAATAAAAAGCGCCCATCCATAAAAAAAAGTGTCTCACACGGCTCCAGGGGGTGAACAAAGGCCTTTTGTAGCAAATCGATGTGTTTTTGTAAAAAATATTAATTTTTTTTCAAAACGTAATAATCACTTTAATGTAGCTTGCGCTCACTGTTGTAAAGGGAAGCAGTACCGGGCGGATGACGTATGAGGTCAGCTTTGCGCATGCGCCGCTCAGAAGTGATGAACGTGGAAGCGCAGGGGAGAGATCAAAACAAAACAACGGTCACTAATTAGAAGTACAAAACGAGGATTTGTAAAGAAGAATGTCGTAGGATTTTGATATAAGCCAAGAGGAGACTGGTTTTCCTTTGCTAAAGTAAGGAAACTTTGCTTCCTTTGCTGTTAACAAACGCTGGTTTTCACGAGACTCACTGGTGCAAGCGCAGCGCTGACCTCAGAGGTGATGACAGTGACAACCTTTACAACAGTGAGCGCAATCTACATTAACCCTTTAAGAATCACATATCCAACATGTGCACAGTGATGTCAATGCTCTCTCTCACACACACACACACACATACACACACACACACACTAGATTAGCCACTGTTGAAAATTCATCAAGGCAAGTGTCCACAAAAGAAGCCTCTAAATCCAGCCCTCATATCTTCCCTCACCTTCATATTGCCTAAAGCTTAACGAAAGCAAATCTTCCCTCCACTACCTTCATCAAGTTGGCCCCGAGCCAGAACAGCTGATTGAGGACGGCGTCCCTTAACGCAGTCACCTCAGCGAGCTTGCAGAACTCCCTGGCATACTCATAGAAGGGGAGATCGAGGCGAGCTCGGGCAGCGACACGAGCGGCAATTTCCATCACCGCGGGGGGGACTAGGAAACAAATAACTTTCAAAAAGGCGGGGAAAAACAAATGCGAGGATAAAGTCGATTAATAATAGTCAGAAGAGGATCTATGACTTCTGGAAGCACATCCTTTAGGAGCTTAGATGGAATAGGGTCTAACATACATGTATAGTAGAGAATGAGTATGAGAATTGAGAATGAGAATTGTTCCTCAGGGGATCTATAGCACAGCTGATGCGATACTGTAGCTGACGGTTGCATGGTTACAATTTTATCTCTAATAGTATCTATCTTGGAAGTAAAGTTCATAAAGTCATTACTGCTGTGCTGTTGGGAAATGTCAACCCCTGTTGATGATTTATTTTTCGTTAATTTAGCCACTGTATTGAAAAAATTCCTGGAGTTATATTTGTTTTCTTCTAAAAGAGATGAAAAGTAATCAGATCTAGCAGTGTTTAATGCTTTTCTGTAGGATAGGGTACTTTCCCGCCAAGCAATACAAAATACATTTAGTTTTGTTTTCCTCCAGCTGCGCTCCATTTTCCGGGCTGCTCTCTTTAGGGTGTGAGTGTACTCATTATACCACGGTGTCAGACTGTTTTCCTTAATCTTCCATAAGCGTAAATGAGCAACCGTATCTAAAATGCTAGAAAAGAGAGTTTCTGTTACATCATGAAGTTGTTCTGAGGTATTGGATATGCTAAAGAACTTAGATTAATCAGGAAGATTACTTACAAAGCAGTCTTTTGTAGTAGAAGTCATGGTTCTACCATACTCGTAACAAAGAGTAGAATTTACAGTTTTAGCTATATGAATTTGAGTTTGCACAAGACTAGATAGTGATCTGAGATATCATCATTTGGCTGCATAATTTCAACATCAATTCCATGTCACAGTATTAAATATAAAGTATGATTTTGACAATGAGTAGGTCCTGACACGTGTTGTCTAACCCCAATAGAGTTCAGAATGTCTATGAATGCTGATCCCAATGCATCTTTTTCATTATCAACATGGATATTAAAATCACCAACAATTAAAACTTTATCTGCAGCCAGCACTAACTCGGATATAAAATCAGCAAATTCTTTAATAAAGTCTGTATTGTGCCCTGGTGGCCTGTACAGAGTAGCCAGTACAAACATCACAGGGGATTTATCATTAACACTTGTTTCACTGGATAATGTTATATGAAACACCATTACTTCAAACGAGTTATACTTGAAGCCCGCCCTCTGAGAAATACTGAAAATATTGTTATAAATTGTAGAAACACCTCCCCCTTTACATTTTGGACGTGGCTCATGTTTATAGCAGTAATCTTGGGGGGTAGACTCGTTTAAAATAATGTAATCATCAGGTTTTAGCCAGGTTTCTGTCAAACAGAGCACATCTAGATTATGATCAGTGATCATATTATTTACAAAAAGTGCTTTCGTAGAAAGGGACCTGATATTCAATAAGCCAAGCTTTATCATTTGTTTATCCTTATTACATCTGTTTTTTATTTGTCGAACATCAATTAAATTGTAATCTCCGACTGGCGAAGTCGAACATCATTA
>NW_015505468.1:1787539-1805424 GCF_001515645.1 Sinocyclocheilus grahami | reverse complement strand
AGTACAAACATCACAGGGGATTTATCATTAACACTTGTTTCACTGGATAATGTTATATGAAACACCATTACTTCAAACGAGTTATACTTGAAGCCCGCCCTCTGAGAAATACTGAAAATATTGTTATAAACTGTAGAAACACCTCCCCCTTTACATTTTGGACGTGGCTCATGTTTATAGCAGTAATCTTGGGGGGTAGACTCGTTTAAAATAATGTAATCATCAGGTTTTAGTCAGGTTTCTGTCAAACAGAGCACATCTAGGTTATGATCAGTGATCATATCATTTACAAAAAGCGCTTTCGTAGAAAGGGACCTGATATTCAATAAGCCAAGCTTTATCATTTGTTTATCCTTATTACATCTGTTTTTTATTTGTCGAACATCAATTAAATTGTAATCTCCGACTGGCGAAGTCGAACATCATTAGTGCCGGCATGAATAACAATCTTACTGAATTTACGTTTAGCATTAGCCAGCACTTTTACATTTGCCAAGATGTCAGGCGCTCTGGCTCCAGGTAAACATTGGACTATGGTGGGTGGTGTGTCTATTTTCACGTTCCGTACAATAGAATCGCTAATAACTAAAGCACTTTCATCAGGTTTCTCAGTGGGTGCGTCACTGAGTGGGGAGAACCTGTTTGATGTTTTGATCGGAACGGAAGAGCTGTGTTTTGACCCGCGACTATGCCGCCTTACAGTCACCCAGTCGCCCTGCTGCGGAGGCTCTGTAACCGGAACCGAACAATGTACAGGACTCCCTGAGCTAGTCCAAAGCCGTATCTACAGCCCTCACAATCGTACTGTCCTCAATTAAAGTTTGGATGCGTGTCTCTAATTCTGAAATCTTCTCTGTCAGCCTAACTATTTCCATGCATTTATCACATGTGAATCCCTCGTCGCCGACAGAGAGCGCTAAACTATACATGTGGCAATCGGTGCAAACAACAATAGCAGGAGAAGAAGCCATTACTCACCGTGATTGATGAATAATTCTGACTTACCACTGTTGTTTGATGAACTTGTGAAAAAATGGAGCGAGAGAGAAAAGAAATGGAGCGAGAGAAAATAAAAGAAAACAGCAATAGACGCGAATGGAAACGCGAATGACAAGCTAACCGGCTAACGAATGCTAATGCGCTGCACTCGCAGTTTTAGAATAAAAGCGAACTATCAAATTAATCAGGTTAGTTTGATAGATAGTATCAGAAATATGGTGGGAGTTAAGTTATATTTTATCACTTTAAACAAAAGAGACTGATAGTAAGATAGAGATTCAACAGAAAAGCGAAGCTACACGGAGCTACAATCACAAACTACTCAGCAGCATGGCAGACAGGAGGTGTTGTTATGTTTATGTTCACCTACACTGCAAAAGGGCCCCTTTTAGTTGTTATGTTGCATTTAATTTAATGTTCAAAAGGTTTGTTTTTGTAAAATGTTACTTGATAATTGTCATTTTCTTCAATCATCTAATTATTAGCTCCTAAAATATGTTGCGTGTAATCTCCGACTGGCGAAGTCGAACATCATTAGTGCCGGCATGAATAACAATCTTACTGAATTTACGTTTAGCATTAGCCAGCACTTTTACATTTGCCAAGATGTCAGGCGCTCTGGCTCCAGGTAAACATTGGACTATGGTGGGTGGTGTGTCTATTTTCACGTTCCGTACAATAGAATCGCTAATAACTAAAGCACTTTCATCAGGTTTCTCAGTGGGTGCGTCACTGAGTGGGGAGAACCTGTTTGATGTTTTGATCGGAACAGAAGAGCTGTGTTTTGACCCGCGACTATGCCGCCTTACAGTCACCCAGTCGCCCTGCTGCGGAGGCTCTGTAACCGGAACCGAACAATGTACAGGACTCCCTGAGCTAGTCCAAAGCCGTATCTACAGCCCTCACAATCGTACTGTCCTCAATTAAAGTTTGGATGCGTGTCTCTAATTCTGAAATCTTCTCTGTCAGCCTAACTATTTCCATGCATTTATCACATGTGAATCCCTCGTCGCCGACAGAGAGCGCTAAACTATACATGTGGCAATCGGTGCAAACAACAATAGCAGGAGAAGAAGCCATTACTCACCGTGATTGATGAATAATTCTGACTTACCACTGTTGTTTGATGAACTTGTGAAAAAATGGAGCGAGAGAGAAAAGAAATGGAGCGAGAGAAAATAAAAGAAAACAGCAATAGACGCGAATGGAAACGCGAATGACAAGCTAACCGGCTAACGAATGCTAATGCGCTGCACTCGCAGTTTTAGAATAAAAGCGAACTATCAAATTAATCAGGTTAGTTTGATATATAGTATCAGAAATATGGTGGGAGTTAAGTTATATTTTATCACTTTAAACAAAAGAGACTGATAGTAAGATAGAGATTCAACAGAAAAGCGAAGCTACACGGAGCTACAATCACAAACTACTCAGCAGCATGGCAGACAGGAGGTGTTGTTATGTTTATGTTCACATACACTGCAAAAGTTATGTTGCATTTAATTTAATGTTCAAAAGGTTTGTTTTTGTAAAATGTTACTTGATAATTGTCATTTTCTTCAATCATCTAATTATTAGCTCCTAAAATATGTTGCGTGTAAAAAGTGTTTGTTTCAGCCAGTTGAAGGGTGGATACAATGTGTGCACATGAACAGGATGATACCACCTCCGCTTCATTTTGAGCTAGGTAAAACCCTGAGAACATATTTTAAAGTGTAATTTATTCCTGTGATCAAAGCTGTATTTTCAGCATCATTACTCCAGTCTTCAGTGTCACATGATCCTTCAGAAATCATTCTAATATTGCTGCTAAATTATCGATTACTATTGTTGCTCAATTATGAATCGTTCTTATTATCAATGTTGAAAACAGTTTTTGCTGCTTAATATTTTTTGTGAAAAAGCATGATAACTATTTTTTCAGGAATTAATGAATAGAAACATAAATGAATAGCATTTAAATAGAAATTGTTTGCAATGTTATAAATGCCTTTACTGTCACTTTTTAATCAATTTAATGCATCCTTATGGAATTGTTTTAAGCATACTTCAAATTTTTTGTATATGTTTTTAACTTTTGAAAAATATGAAGCACCACAACTGTTTTCATGATAATAAATGTTTCTTAAGCAGCAAATCAGCATATTAGAATTATTTCTGAAGGATCATGTGACACTGAAGACTGGAGTAATGATGCTGAAAATTCAGCTTTGCATCACAAAGTAATAAATTATATTTTTTATATATTCAAATAGAAAACACTTACTTTAAATTGTAACAATATTTCACAATTGTACTGTTTTTACTGTATTTTTGATCAAATAAATGCAGACTTGGTGAGCGAAAGAGACTTTCAAATCAGGCTTCTTAATTATTCCAAACTTTCAGGTGGTGGTGTAAATATGAGAACTTTTGCATTTCATGGCAATCATTTATTTTTTTTACTTTTCTACTAGAGTTGACTTGCGTGGTTTGTTGGGTTTCCATTTGATTTCTAATTTAAAACCAGCACCCTGTTGAAAACCACTGTCTTAGAAGGAAGCATGATCATACGGCGTACCTTTTGGAACAGCATGCCCAAGACGTCTTAAAAAGCAGCCTACGTAGGCAGCTCACTAGGCTGTAAAAGAGAGGCTCTGAGTGTGTGTGCTTTACTCCAGTGAGGATATCGGCATTATTTCAAACACCCACCGGTTCAGCACAAGGGTCAAAGATGACTCAGTTCTTCCACTGGTGAAGAGGTGCTAAGTGGCAAACCGGGTTCACAGGGGCAACGCTGTTTCCCGTGCAGGTATTCAGAGAGAGAGAGAGCAAGCGAGGAAGACTTGAAGACTAATTATGCTGCTCTCTTGTTCCGCTGTTAATATTTTACCGAAGCACACAGATGATATGACCTTCGCAATTCATTTTACAAGCATTTATGCTTGCTTTCTCTCTGCTTGTCTCCATCTCTCCTTCTCGGCTTTTTCACGTTTGCCTCTAAATCCAGTTTGCCATGGCAACCGGGCTCAATTTTTGAAAGTCCTTGCATTCACCCTGCTTTATTCGGTGTGGCTGCTTTTCACACCTTTACACAAAAATTCAAAACAGAAGCATCATATGATGACAAAGATGGATCCAAGTTAAAGCCCGTAAACAAGGCTGAACCATGTTGAGACTGAATCTTTGGGATGTTTGACTGAACGGCCTTGCCTCTAAATACTTTCTATGAAGTTATAATTCACCTTGTGCCATGCTTTTCGATTGATTTGAGTTCATTTTGTGGCCAAAACCTTGAACAATGTGCTCTGCTGCTCTGGTTGAAGCTCTAATTAGATGCAAGGATGAAGAATGAGTATTTAGAAATTCTGTGCTGGATTGCGCTACAGGATTGTGACTATAAACAAACGTGATGTAAACACTTGGCCGACAAGTTAACATGCGTTTTGCATTGCTCTGGCAGTAACAAAACTGAAGGGGGCAATAGAGCCACCTTGAAACCCTTGTGTCATCGTTCAGTAACTACTGTAGCTATAATTGCAGATTTAACTCCACTGAACAACATTGCTCTGCAAGAGTCTTTGTCAAGACAGCAGATGATCTGAAAGGCAAATCTGCCTGTAGAAGATAATGTTTGCTATAGTTGCAATGTTGATAATACATTGCATACTTTATGAATTGCATTTTAGATTGCAACAATGCACAGAGGCTTGCATAGCTACAAATGAATGCTTTCACATACTCATATAAAATGATTTGTTATCAACTTGTTATGCAGCTAAACACTTTCTTTGTAGCTTGACTGTAGCTTAACTACTTAAAATGAAGAGCATCTTGAAGCTTGGCTGCAGTTTCAAAACACACACACACACACACACACACACACACACACACACACACACACTGCGCCCCCCTGAAGAGTCACAATAGAAATTCTTGTTATGCAGCTAAACACTTTCTTTGTAGCTTGACTGTAGCTTAACTACTTAAAATGAAGAGCATCTTGAAGCTTGGCTGCAGTTTCAAAACACACACACACACACACACACACACACACACACACACACACACACTTGGCTTCCCACTGAAGAGTCAGATTAGAAATTTTAATTTGCAGAAGGCTTTGTGTCGGCGGCGAACATTTGTTTCAGGCTGGAGAGAAGCAGATGAGGTCATGTCAGGTTGACGAATGACCAGTGATGACTGCGAGAGACACTCTGATTGGTAGAAGTGGGAATAATACATAAGCCCTCTCTCTCGCTCCCTGTCTAATACACACAGAGACTTTGAGATGAAGGCAGAAGAGGACAGAACATGCTGAAGGTGACAGGCGACGTATCTTCCTTTCTCTTAACCCTCATTTCTAGGCTTTCTGAGAGACTATCCCCATTGCACAAAAAAGCTCCTAAATTACACCTTTTGCCAATTGAGAAATGGATTTTACAACATTAAAATGTAAAATAAGGGGGAAGTTGTTCGCCACACCCACTCAGAGCGATTAAAATTACACATTCAATAGGACTCAGGGACCATCTGTAGTCTGTAAGGCCGCTTTCACACTAGAGCTTTCTGGCGAGGACCCGAGGCTGTTCCGACATCTGAGTTTGATTGGTGTGAAAGTGGTTTTCCAAACTCAGTTCTGCTTGATAAAAGTGGAGTTCAAGGAGTTCATGCAAACTTTGATACGGTTTGAAATCGATATGAAAGCAATCCAGAATAACATGCGGAAACGGACTGCTACCAATGATGCCTGGTAAAGCAATAAGAAGCATTGCGTTACCATGATTTTACCTTGTGGTGAGTTCAAACAGTAGGTGTGACATGAAATGAAGTGCCTAAACTTTCTAAACTTCCTTAAACATGTTAAAATCACTGTAAAAGCTTTTAGTCGCTTATACTACAAAGCAATCATTTTCTAAATAAGCTTTTTTGTCTTGCATTCCTTAAAACGTGAAAATGTAGAAACTAAACTGTGTAAGATACAAAGACTGTTCAAAAAATATCTTGAATTAGGTTTATTTTTCTTTCCCCGACGGGAAAATTGTTTTGCTTTTTCTTAAATAAGTAAGTAAGTAAGGAAGGAAGGAAGGAAGGAAGGAAGGAAGGAAGTGGGTAAATAAGTAGGTAAGGAAGGAAGGAAGAAATAATAAACCTCAGATTTATGTAGTGCTGGGCGGTATACCGGTTCATACCGAATACCGTTCGTCTGTTAATATCACATGCACTTTTTTGTTCGTAGTTTTTTTTAGTCTGTTACTCAGACGCAGGCAGTGCGCTGCATGAAACAAAAAAAGTAATATAGCCAAAACAACCGCATAACCGCTCTTTAGTGTAGATGCATGTTGATTTTATCAGACGATGCAGTGATAAATGAGAGTGACTCCTGGTTAACATGTATTAAAAGGGGTCGTGTTTAGTCACTATTTAGTGTGGTATTTTTTGACAACATTCACTCATCATGACAGTAAAATAGGGCATTCTAAGTCAATATACTGCAGTATTTCCTCTCTCAATCAGTAGAAAATATGGTTAACACCCGGTCATGCATGAAAAAAAAAAAATACTGTCACGTCCCGTGAAACCAGTATAATTTTGAAAAATACCGTGATATACATTTTTGGTCATACCGCCCAGCACTAGATTTATGCATACAACAAGAAAAAAACTGATAGTGGTCAAATATCTTGGAATTAGGCTTATTTTTCTTATAGGCAAATAGTTTGGCTTTTTCTTACATAAAAAGCTCAGGAAAAAAGTACTAAAAAATTACTATATATACTATATATACTACTGTATACTATATATATATAATTCATTGGTGTGTGTATTATTATATACCATTTTCATTATTACATTTTATACATTAATATGCATTATTATACATTATACATTACACATTATAATTATATAATGCCCAGTTTTAAATCATATAAATATGTAATATGTAAATAATATAGTTCATTAGTGGCACTGTATGATTTTTGCATTACCATATGACACAGCAACGTGTTGTATTAATATAGAATGTCACAAATACTTCAATTACAGTCAAACTCTTCTTATCTATTTACAGCAGTAACCAGCCTTTGAAGGTACTCATGGTGGTACTCACATTTCTGACACAAACACACCGTGGTTTAGATCCAAAAGTAAGTCAGATTAAGTGAGTCTGCTACAATGTGGTAACCCAGAAATCACTTTATTTTCCATCTAGAGGAACAGTTGTGTTGCGCAGCAGAAGCGCTGTCAGAGTGAAAGCTCACTGCACACATGCTGTCGCAGTTATGCCACACTTACGCTCACAGTGTGAAACAGACACAGACTGTATAACATAACAGACTCGACTGCGCTCTGTGCTGTAAACATGGATGACGCTGACTTGAAATACACTAATTTCACAGGACAGGAGGACCTGATGGAGCACAGGACAAATTACTGTGAAAAAACACCTTCATGTTTGGAGGACTCACGTCAGGTGCTTCATTACAGCTGGCTGTCGCACACACTCCTCTCCTGAGATTAACCCACATGACGGCCGGATGTCATGATGAGTCCTGGCTGCCCACACACACACACACACACACACACACAGAGGTGTCTCCTGCAGTCACAGCTCAAACAAGATAACAATCTGCCATCTTCAGGAACATTCTGTGGAAAATCCTGCTGTTTTGGGAGCCGTCACACATAATGGCATGAGACACCGATTTGAAACCCATGAATTATGAGAAAACAAGAATTATGGAAAGGAACTAATGGAAAATAGCAGATTTAAAAAAGATCAGTCTGTGCCAAGCAATACGTGGGCTGAAACATTAAACTGGTTTGATTTTTTTTTTTAAGTACATTTAATATATTTAACTACATTAAATATATCAATATATTCAATATATTTAAGCCATACTAAATGTATAAGCTTCAAAAGACATTCAAGTTGCTTCTAGCTACATATTTATACAAGTTTGCATGCATGTTAAGTAATTATGTGTGTACCAGAGGGCAAAGCTTAAATCTCTCAAGGCATCTGATAAATTACAACATTTAAAAAGAAAACTCATAGGAAAATACTCATAATAAAAATGTGTCCAAAATTTCAACTTAATAAATATGCAAAAATATGTCTGATAACTGTCTGTCTGCCAATATATGGCAGGTATGTCTGCCAACAACTAAAATTTTAAAAAGGGCCATTTATTAAGTCATTTTAGAGCAATTTTAAAATTCTTCATTGCTAATATGTATATTATACTACATATACACTAGTATTCAAAAGCTTGGGGTCGGTAAGATTTGTAAAAGTTTTTGAAAGAAGTCTCTTATGCTGCATTTATTTGATAAAAACAATAATTGAAAAGTATTTAAAATATATAAAATATATTTACAATTTAAAATAACTGTTTTCTATTGTAATATATTTTTAACGGCAATTTATTCCTGTTATGCAATGTTGAATTTTCAGCATCATTACTCCAGTCTTCAGTGTCACCTGATCCTCCAGAAATCATTCTAATATGCTGATTTGTTGCTCAAGAAACATTTCTGATTATTATCAAAGTTGAAAGCAGTTGTGCTACTTCATATTTTTGTGGAAACCATGATATTTATTTCAGGATTCTTTGATGAATAGTAAGTTCAAAAGAACATTTGTTTGAAATAGAAAAAAAAATACATACATCTAAATAAATAACTGACGCCAAACTTTTGGATGACAATTTACATCAACAAAGACCAATTTTTTTTAAAGAATATGGCAAGAAATTTTGCTTGTATCGCCTCCCTTAAGCCTGTGCTGAGGTTCTGTATATCATAAGTCTCGATTACCGCTCAGAGATACCAGAATGCCTGATGCAAGATCATAAACCACCATTCATGGAAACAGAATGTATATTTAGCCTCGGCAGGTCGTATTCGACCATCAGTCCTAACACACAATCTGAGCCCTAAAAATCTCCAAAAGAGAAGCTAAATATAACAGTCAAGTGATGAAAGACTCACGACAAGGACCAAGACGTGACCTACAGTGAGTAGAATCTGCCCCCCTTTAAAATAATCACATTTTTGTTGCTTTGCAGCCTGAAGTGAAGACGGACACAGTTTTTGTTTTATCCAGCTGTATTTACTGTGCAACTTATAACATCCAAGTAAAAGATATAAGATAAAAATGTTAAATAAAAAAACTAGAATCACTGAGATGGAAAAAGGATCACCCCAGTCCTAAAAATGACTTGTTAACTCAGTCAGGTGTAGCTAATCACCTTCTCAATGGCACACAAAGCCATTTGAGTTTCATCGCCTCCCTTAAGCCTGTGCTGAGGTTCTGTATATCATAAGTCTCGATTACCGCTCAGAGATACCAGAATGCCTGATGCAAGATCATAAACCACCATTCATGGAAACAGAATGTATATTTAGCCTCGGCAGGTCGTATTCGACCATCAGTCCTAACACACAATCTGAGCCCTAAAAATCTCCAAAAGAGAAGCTAAATATAACAGTCAAGTGATGAAAGACTCACGACAAGGACCAAGACGTGACCTACAGTGAGTAGAATCTGCCCCCTTTAAAATAATCACATTTTTGTTGCTTTGCAGCCTGAAGTGAAGACAGACACAGTTTTTGTTTTATCCAGCTGTATTTACTGTGCAACTTATAACATCCAAGTAAAAGATATAAGATAAAAATGTTAAATAAAAAAACTAGAATCACTGAGATGGAAAAAGGATCACCCCAGTCCTAAAAATGACTTGTTAACTCAGTCAGGTGTAGCTAATCACCTTCTCAATGGCACACAAAGCCATTTGAGTTTCAACTTTGATCAGCTGTGCTCATTTTGATCAGCTCAGCATGAAAATAGCTTTCCTGGAGCATTTCAGTCCTTGGTAGTGCAACTGAAGCAAACAATCAACTCTGGGTGGCAAGGTACTGTCAAAAGATCTCCGGGATAAAGCTGTGGACAGGCACAAGTCAGGAGGTGGATACAAAAACATTTAAAAGGCTTTATCAGTGAAGTCTATTATTAAGAAGTTAAAGGTATTTTTGTACAACACAGAGCCTCCCTGGATCAGGACGTCGCTCCAAACTGGTCAGAGAGGCGACCAAGAGACCGACAGCAACTCTGAAGCAGCTGCAGGAATTTATGACAAAGAGTGGTTATTGTGTGCATGTGACAACAATATCACAAATTCTCCACAAATGTGGCTTGTATGGGAGGGTTGCAAGAAAAAAAGCCACTCCTCAAGAAAGCCACATGCAGTCAGACTGAGCTTTGCCAAAACACACCTTGAAGATTCTCAGGCAGATGAGACTAAAATGTAATTATTTGGCCTCAACTCCAAACGATATGTCTGGCAGAAATCCAATCCAGCTCAGCATCCAAATAACAGATTCCTCCAGTAAAGCATGGAGGAGGTAATATCCTGTTCTGGGTGTTTCTCTGCAGCAGGGACTGGAGCACTCGTCAGGATAGAAGGACAAATGGACGGGGAAAAATACCATCAAATTCTTGAGGAAAATCTGCTGCTCTCTGCCAGAAAGTTGTCAATGGGAAGAAGGTTTACCTTCCAACAGGACAACGACCCAAAGCACACAGCAGAACTGAGCACACAGTGGTTGAAGGAGGAAAAAAGTGAACGTCCTTGCATGGCCTAGTCAGAGGCCAGACTTAAACCCCACTGAAAATCTGTTGAATGACTTGAGGAAGGATGTCGAACAGTTCCTCAGCTTCTTTTCTAATCATTGAAATAACAGAGAATATTTCGCCCTACATCAGAAAGGAGCAGACGACACAAAGCTGAGAAAAAATCTGTCAGAAAACATGAGACAGTTCTAATCAAAGCTTGGAGATGACAGATGTGGCCAGAAACAAAACATCTAATATCGTTCTCTGAAATCAGGGCTTAATGTGGGCTTGAAGGTAATGAATCATTTGTTTACATCGCTTGTTCATTCGCTCCTTTTTCCAAGACATTTGTTAATGCATGCAATCAACACCAAATCACTTAATGGACAAACCTCGGGCAGTTTTTAGAGGCTAATCAGTCTGATTTGATCATTTACAAAAATCTGCATGAAATTTACAACACTGTTGAATGCCTGAATGCATTGAGGATGGTCTAATACACTAAGATTTGTTATGATATGATCCATGAATTCAACATGAAAGTCACAACCTCTTTTACTTCCATAATCGGATGGTTTTGTATGGTAGGAGTTGATTTTATCCATTGGAGATTGACTGGATTGTGAATAGTGGGTGTTATATACCAGAATAGAGTCAGATGGTTGAAAGAAAAGAGTTGTCGGTTGTTTCAGATGCAGAGCAATGATTACATTTTGATTAAAGATTCCAAAAATAAATCTTTGGAATATCTTTGGAATTTTTGGATAAAGATAAAATGTTTCCAGAGATGAATCTTTGGAATAACATGAGTTGTGCACAATAAGACCAGCAGCATGCATTTACAAATTGAAAAGGATCCATTTTGATTTCATGTTGACTTTAGGATCTCAACAGGCTGTATGAAGAGCCAGAAGGCACAGGAAAAAATAAACTTTAACTAGATTGCACATTGAAAATCACTCATTACACAATTCTGATGCATGCTTCTCTCTAAATGACACGTTTCCCACTAGGGGAGGGTATTCAATCCCCCAAAATGAGACAAAATAAAAGAACGGAGCTAAAGACACTCACAAACATCACACTGACTCCATGTGGATGAAGCTGGAAAGGCAAAAGACATGCATTTATTTCTGCATTTTCAACTCCTCAAAGGTCAAAAAGTCGGAGAAAACAAGTAAACGTAAAAAGAAATTTTTTTTCTTATTTAACTGAATCTGAAAGACTATTTGATTGAAAATTGAACTGAAAAATGTATATATTCCAAAATAACTTGCTTTAATGACAGCGGCACTGGAAACAAAACCTGATGAACGTGATCAATTCCAGCATTTTGAGCTTTAATGTAAGCAAAACATCTGACCATCTGTACAAAGAGTATATGATCAATATCACTGATTTACTAACATTAGTCCCTTAGCAATAGTGCACTATAGTTATTAACTAAAACTATTAAAATATAATTTTAATAACTTGAAATAAAGCTAAAATAAAATAAAGTTTAAGTACTAAAATGACTAAAACTGAAATAGAATAAAATAAAAGAAAGCTAAATTAAAAAAATAAACTTTAAAAAAAATTTAATTATCAAAGTTGAAGTACTAAACTGAAACAAAGTAAATGAAACTAAATAACAAAATGAACAAAAAATATATATAAAAGAAATAATAATAGTAATAAAATGTTCTAAGCAAAATTACAAAGATTTGAATGAACTACAATGAAAACTGAAAATATTTAAAAAAGCCAATTCAAAATAATATGATAGCATATATAGTATAAAATAGCACTGATGCTGAGATGACCACAAGGAAGAAAATCATAGTTTAATTTTCCCAAGTGTAAACATTTGTTACTTATCAAAACTATGCTCATTGTTTCAAACAGACCAACACGGGCTCAACCAATGGTGTGAGTTTGGGGGCGGGACTATTTCCTAGACCAACCAATGGCAGTCACGCAGTGGGGAGCGTCTTCAGGAAACCTGTTTGAAAGTGGTCATTATTGGCTGGCTAAATCCGATTGGCAACACTAGTGACAGAAATGACACACTTCAGCTTTTAATGTGATCTCAGACCACACAAATAGGCATAAAATCCATTTCAGTCTTTGCATCAAAGAAACATCCATTCTATAAAACAGCTCATCCAGCATCTGCTGCGACTGATTAACCATCGCACGACCGTAGCATTACTTTCTAATCAGAAACGAGTTAAGATCTTGCGCTCGAGGTGAACCTCTGACGAAAATGTTGTCGGTATTAGCGATCGTTGGGCCATCATTCAATTCCTAACACGCCGTGATCCTACACCGACCCCCATCAACCCCAACTGCTAATCTGTCTTCATTAGAAGAAGCTTAAAGATCTATTTCGCTCCGAACCCATCAATCTGATTCGCTGCCATGTCTCACATATCAGAATGAATCCCACATAATGCGCCGGCCAGATGAGAATGTGGATAAGAAAGACAAGATTAATTTTCTTTGTAACACAATGTGCGGGAATTACCGCAGTCGAAAAGTCATGTTGACACGCAATCAATGCACAGCAGGAGAAATTACAGTCATCATCAAGCTCCATTTCGGATCGACTGAGAATTCCTGGCTAACGTAACAGCATATGTTTACTTGTTGCGATGGCATACGGTCCTGTGCAATTAACATCAGGATGCGTGGAGATTTTCATTCTCCCGTGATGACCTTGATGCAGAAAGTCACGGTAATCAACCGCCAGGATCGGACGGAGGAAGATAAAGCCAGCCTCATGGGAAAAAGAGCCAAAAAGACAAGACAGATTGCTGCTCATTAAGATTTATGAATGAACCAAATGAGCTGGTTTTGGGTCATAGAGCTGTATAATTGAAGCAAATAAGACCGCTCTCATGGTCTCATTGAAATAAATGAATGTACACTTCATAAAAGAGCCAGTGACTTCCTCTGACATGCAATAAAGACTCTAATTTGCTTATAATAAGAAAATCTTTAAAAAACGTTTTAAATTAAATTGCAAATTAAAGGAGTAGTTGACCCAAAAAATTAAACCTGTCATTATTTACTCAGTCATTTCATCTAGGAGAATTTTGGAAAAACTTTCATGAAGCTTGCTTATATACATGTCTATCAAGCTCCAAAATGACCACCATAAATTAAAATACACCATAAAAGAACCAATAAAGTAGTTAATATGACTTCTGTATTTTATTGCAAGTCCACAGATGTCATATGATAACTTTGTGTGAGGAACAGACTTAAATATCACTTGTTACTCATACAAAGCTATCGAGAAGACTTGGAATATAGTGCATGAGTCGTATGGACCACTTTTATGGGTTTTTGTACTTTTCAGAGCTTAATAGGCAATTATAAATTTATAATTATAATATTTTTTTTTGCTAAAGTTGGATATATTAGTATAAACAACATGAGTAAATTATGACAGAATTTTCAGATTGAAAATTCAAGTACGGTCAAATAATATTATATATAAAACATAAAATAATACTTTGATTTATATATAAATTAGGTTGAGTACATTTAAATATTACATTAAATATACATTTAAATGAATAATACATTAATATAAATTATATAATTTATGCATTTGTCATTTTTATTTAATCTCTTTATTTTTTAAATATGTATAGTATTTACAAAGTTTTAGCTTTTAGTTTTGGATCTGTTTTTAGTTGTTTTAATACTACAATTGATTGCTTCTGTTGTCCTCATTTGTAAGTCGCTTTGGATAAAAGCGTCTGCTAAATGACTAAATAAATAAATATAATTGGTTATACTCCAACATCCTATTTTATAATAAAAATACACTTTTAGCCTTAAAATGCTGCCTATGTAGACAGCTAACTAGGTTTTGTAAGAGTTTTGTAATTAGTTTTGCAAGAGAAACCAGTTGTACAGATCGACCATAAACTAATGAGTGCAATTGTTAAAAAAAATAATAAATCTCCAGAGCACAATTTTACATTTTATTTGTGTTATATCCAACTTACAGGTTTTTAAAATCACTTAGGCGTAGAGATATGCTCTCTTATCGATCAGTTAGACTTTTTAATTGCACCATCCAGGCACCAGAGACACATAAAGCAGTTGTAAAGCTCTACACTGAATGAATCTCTTGCTGTGACCGTGAATTATGATTCGAAATGGTTCGTTTCATGCCTCCCCTAAAAAGATTTTGCATCACAAACACAAACCCCCAACAAAAGCACAGAGAAACGACCTGCAAATAACTCTAAAATGGCTTTAGTGCAAGAGAAGGCGCTCCGTTCCTGAAAAGGATCAATAGACTTGCAAAAAATACCCTGTCAAACTAAATAAAACACAACTGAACAAGTCTCCATCGAGTGGAGAGGAATATCACAGTCATACTTCAACAAAACTCTTGCATTTCATCCTGTTATAGCTCCCATTTGGGAGAAAACACCATCTCTTAGAGCAGTTCACATTTGCTCAAAAATAAAAACAGTGCTCATACTAGCGTAGCTTTTAAGGGGATATTCATCCAAATAATGAAAATTCACACTTTATCCACTCACTCTCAGGTCGTTTCAAACATGCATGCTGTTATGTGGAGCCCATTTTGAACATTTTATTCATCTGCCAAGCTCCAAAAAGGGAAAAAAGCACAATTTAAACAATTTATCATAAAAGTAACATATAGCATAAAAGTAGTCCATACAACTTGTGCTCTATGTTCTTAGTCTTCTGAAGCCACATGTGAGACATTAAATAAAAAAAAAATATATAAATTTTTTCAGTAAAGCACAATTTGAACTTATGAACCAATACAATGATAGTTCTCAATAAGCACATCTGGCAAGCTACAAAAATGAAAAAAGCACCATTTAACCACCAAATTGATCACAAGCCAATATAACTATATTCCGAGTCATGAAGCCATGATAGACATGTGTAAAAAAATACATTGGTTCTTGTGTGCATCTTAATTGAATGCAACGCACCAGTCTTAATATTTAAATAAATAATAATAAAATGTGATATATGAGAAAGATTTTCAGTGACTAATTGTCAGGGGCTGGCGTCTGGTGTTCTCCCTCTCACCACCAGAGGTCGCCATCTCCCATTCCTCCCGGACTCTTTCTCCGTCACCTTGACACCACACACCTGGGCACCCACTCACACACACACAGCTGTCGCCCATCCGGGACTCCATCACCTGCACTCCACACACCTGTGCACACACTCACTCTCACACAGCTGTGGCCCGTCATGAGGACTATTTAGGCGCCTTCCCCACGCCACTCGGGGCGTTTGGTTGAGTTGTGTTACGAGTGTGATTAATTGTTTGTACGGGACTGATGCCAGCCCTACGTGGCCGTATGGTGTCAGAGTCTGTGTCCTTGCCTGTGTTTCAGAGTCTTAGCTCTGTTTATGTTTCTGTTTTTACCTTTGTTTTCCCTGGCAGTGAATAAAACCTGCATTTGGACCCAAAACCCTTGCTCACACGGTGTGATTCCTGACCGCGCCGTGACACTAATGACTTACAGACATTATCTACTCACTCTCATGGCATTTTTAAACTTGCATGCTGTTTTTTCAGTATAGAGCACATTTTTAACTTCCATACAATGATAGTTCTCAATAAGCACATCTGACAAGCTACAAAAATGTAAAAAGCACGATTTAAGCACCAAACTGATCATAAAAGTAGCATAAGAGTAGTCCATGAGTCTTCTGAAGCCATATGAGAGACATATGACCAAGAAAACACTGGTTCTTGTGTGCAACGTAATTGAATGCAATGCTCCAATCTGAATATTCAAATTGATAATAATGTGTTAAATGAGGAAGATTTTCAGGGACTAATGATTCAAATTTCATTTTTTTCCTCAAACAAAACTATCTTATGACTTGTAAGTTGTAATATAGAAGTTTTTATGCTTGTTTTATTTTCCACACATAATAACAGCATACAGGTTTGGAAGAACATGAGGGTGAGCAAACAATAAAAAAAATGTGTGTGTGAACTGTGTACGATTCCTTTATGTATAAGATATTCAGAGTTGTCACAGCTGTCCAGAACTTGAGTGAATAAACTCATCTCACTTCACTCTCAGCCTCGACTTAGGAGTCTTTTATGAAGCATGAAGGAGAGATGTATCACTTCAAACTCTCGCTGAATGCTAAATCAAGGACGCAGGTCTTGACCTGAGCTTCTTTTTGCTGTTCAGCCATCAAGTAATACTCAATGTTTGTTCAACATTGTTTTAATTTAAGCTTCCAAATTCAGACAACTCCATTTTGAGGAGCGCAAGGTCACGTCCTACCTCTGTCACAACACACACATCACTGAGCAATAATGAGGGCAGAGGTTTTGGGGATTTTTTTCTGCTTAGATTAAGAAAGGACTGATGAAAGCCTAAGACGACTCTCTTTCTCTCTCTCGACAGCCAAGGGACCTGAGCTGCATTTAAACTCTACATTTCCATAAACGTTTATGGAGTTTCGCTACAATGCGCCGATATTAGAACAACATCTCCCTCAGACTCGGCGACACTTTGCAATGAAATCCCTCGGGAGAGGACGTGAACCGTGCTCTGGCTTGCCTTAGTTACAGCATGGTTTTATAGTCTCTGTGCAATTGGACGTGTTCTAAAGGTCTAATCAACACACTTTCCCTCTCTCCATGAGAGACATGTTTAATTGGCAAATGGGCCGAGGCATTACAGCAATGCCAGATTTAATATTATCCCGTCAAACGTTACGACAGTCCAGGAATACTGATGAGAACTATAAAGAAACAAAAGAATGCTTGTGATTGAAAGGAAAGTGAGATAGGTGTTTATCTCGATAAGCTGGTATCGATCGGTAGATAGACAGAAACATACATAATCATACTGATATTTGTGTGTATATGTATGATACAAACAGACACGCATATGTACAATATGACAGACATGACCTACCGACTTATATACACATCTAAGAACATTATAAATGGATAAATAAACAAAGACAGCTATAAATACAGACAGACAGACAGATAGAACGATAGATAGAACGAACAACGATAGATTGATCGATAGATAGACAAACGAAAGATGGAAAAGACAGAAGAAAGATAGATTGATACAATGACAGAATAATAGACAGATAGAACCACAGAGCAAGAGATAGAACGATAGATAGAATGAAAGAACGATAGATAGAATGATAGAACGAACGAAAGAGCGATAGATAGATAGATAGATAGATAGATAGATAGATAGATAGATAGATAGATAGATAGATAGATAGATAGATAGAATGAAAG
>NW_015505468.1:1761340-1784215 GCF_001515645.1 Sinocyclocheilus grahami | reverse complement strand
TAGATAGATAGATAGAAAGATAGAAAGATAGATAGATAGATAGATAGATAGATAGATAGATAGATAGATAGATAGATAGATAGATAGATAGATAGATAGATAGATAGATAAACTAAAAATGGAAGAGACAGAAGAAAGATAGAATGATACAATGACAGAATAATAGACAGATAGAACCACAGAACAAGAGATAGAATGATAAAACGAACGATAGATAGATAGATAGATAGATAGATAGATAGATAGATAGATAGATAGATACTGTAACTAGAACGACAGAATGATAGATAGACCCGAATATATCAAATATATATAGAGAGAGCTGAAAGATAGACAGATGGAAAACAGAGAGGTAGACAGACAAACATACAGATCATACAGATAGCAAACACAGAAGGACACGCACCTGTTGATGATGTCCAGTCTTCAGGAGTTAGCAGCTCTCAGCTCAGTGTTAGATTCTGTATCCTCTGTCGGCCTTCCAGGCCCGCTCTCTCTCTCCCATCACCTCTACCACAGGACACTCAGAAAAAGACAAAGACAAAGAAAGAAAGTGAGAAAGGGAGCGAGAGAGAGAGAGAGAGAGGATCGGAGCACTGAAGCAATTAAAGCACCTCCATTTTGTGATTGAATTTCCATTGTTAGGAAACCAAATCGCTCTCTCACAGAACGCCGGTCACCTGCTGAATGTCAAGAGACATAAACAGAGAGAGAGAACCGGGGTTTCGCGAGAGCTCCATCAATTGTTCAGCCTGAGAAGTGTGTTTTGATGCAGACAGGAATAAATGAAGAGTTTGATGGACGGTCTGCACAAACAGAGATGACTGAAGTACACTAGAGAAGCTGGCTTTATCTAACGCTGATGATTTATTCAGTAAAGCCAGTGTAATGTGAGCGTGTAATCCAGGTCTCCAAATGCTCTCAGGTTTCTGTATCCTATTCAGGAAACCCTAATGACTCTCTCCTGCCAAAGAACCGCTTAAAGCTTCATGCCCATCACTGCTAATCAAACAAGATGCTGACAGTGAAAGTGAATCATTCACTGGCTCCACAAAGACTTGATGGTTATTGCTATACATGCAATTAATTATTTATTTGGACATGCATATAATTATATGAATGCTAAGGTTATTTTATTGATGTTATGAAGTTATGTGCCAGTCAAAATATGAAACTCACACTATGGAGCTCTGAAGCCTCAGGCCGTGATGCTCAAGGCTCCAGGGCTTCTCAGGTGAATACAGTGCAAGTTTACAGTGAAACTGCATGAACAGGGACGCAGGTGAATTCCATTAATACACATGCAATTTCCATCCGTTCATCAAAGCTGCAGAGAATCAACAGCTCTGAAAAGCTGGCATCAATTAATCCCAACCTTCTCTCCCACAGCACACAATGAGCTGTCATAATCGCATGCTATTTTAATATGCCAGGATTCCAATTTATGGAACACATGATATCTACAACCAACACAATCACCACATGAGCAAATGAAGCTGCTAAAAACATCTCACTCATTTCCAAGGAGTTAATGTATGCGGAGATAATAGAATCACTATGAATATATTCACAAATTATGATTCACAAATGCATAACCTAATTCACATTCACATATTACAATTCACAAATGCACATTATAAAATACTATCCACTGATGCACATTCACAAAATATGATTCACAAATTCAAAACAGGATTTACAAACACAACAGTTTCACACATTTTTAAAAATGTTCATAAATGCACATTTAAAAAATACTATTCACATGTGTTACCTAATGCACATTCACAAAATATGATTCACAAATTCAAAATATAATTTACAAACACAAAGTTCACACATTTTTAAATGTTTTAACATTATGGATTGTTGAATTTATTATCTATATTTGCACCATATCCCCATATATATTTATGGATTGGTTAGGGGTGTCGCAATATCACTAACGTTTTAGGTGTCACAATATACCATATTCATTGGTTAAAATAGAAAAATAAATAAATAAAGATTAATATGACTGATAGCATGATTTAATTATTATTATTAATTAAATTTTTCAAGAATTCTTTAGATATCATGATATAGGCTATATTGTTATCGTGAATTTTTGAGGCCGCGATAATCATATAGTGAAAAATCTGATATCGTGACAGCCCTAGGATTGCTTATGTTTATGCATGGACTGATTGATTGTATTTTTATCATAGATATCAGGAGTTTTGATTCACAAAAAATAGGGCTGCATGACTAATCAAAATAAAAGCAAAGTCATTATATAGTGATTTGAAAATGAAATTAATAAAAATACAGTTGTACTGTAAAATAAAATTATTATATTTTTCTTAAATACTAATTTTCTCCTTTTATCCTGAAAAATTACAATAGTAATATTTGTTATTTTGTTTTATTTAATCATGTTTTTATTTAGTACAATTTATTATTATTATTATTATTATTATTATTATTATTATTATTATTATTATTATTATTTTATCCTCATCTTGACATATAAGCACACAATTTTGGCCAAACTGTACAGCCCCACAGCAAACCTGGAATTATTTTTTTAAATCACAATTACAATATTTACCAGGGGGGAAAAAATCACAATAACATTTTTTACCCAAATGGTGAGGCTCTACAAAAAGCCAATAAAAGCCAATAAAATTAGATGTTATTTAGAATAGCAACAATCAGCTATGACTCATGTTGTGTCGGGCTGCATCTCTTCTGTGTGATGTGTCATTCACTTCACACTTACATAATTAACAACAAAATCAAATGCAACACATTCATGATGCCGTTTTTCGTTGCAACCAGTTCAAACCTGGCAACAATAAAAAGCATTACCTTCAATGACATTAGAGTCATTTAAGTATTTTGAGAATGTGTGAATATAATCATTTTGGGAGTAGTCTGATCCCACAGCAGCCCACCTCAGGAGAGCTCATCTGAGCTAATAAAAATCACTTAAGTTGGAGAGAGCGCACACCCTTTTCATTTAGCATGCACAAGATGCAGCTGTGCCTTTAGCACAAACAGTGAGCCGACTGAATGAACTGGGGAACACAGAGACTAGGCTAGAGGCTATTCTAAATGCAATACTAGTATAGTATGCAATACTAGACTAAGTGGACTAAACAATTGAATATGTCTGGAATACGTCAACAGAGAGAAGTCTGTCGTTTCACTATAAGATTGAGTTATGACATTTTGACTAAAAATTACAAATAAATAAAACATATGCATAAATGAATCATTCACAATAAGATCAGTAAGATGCATTTAGAAAGAAAAACAAACAGAAAAAAAGGATGAATTTCCATTTCGTGGCAAATTTAAATTTAAAATAACTTTCACTAAAAAAATGTTTTGATAGAAAATACTGGAAGTAAGTAAGAAGATTAATTAATTAAAATTAATTCAAAATCAGTTGAAAAAGCAAACCTTAAGTTGAAGTTATAGTTCATATTTTAGTCATTATTATAGTATTATTTACAATTTAAAGCCTACGTTTGATTTTAAGTTAGCAAACTATGTTTAAAAATAAAATTTAAAATATTTTTTAATTTCTAGTTTTCAACCTTGATATTGACATTGACAAGTTGACAGACCACCAGGGGGTGTAACAAATCATCCTCAGAGCTTCAGTGACAAAGCTTTTACTTAGTGAAACTAGTGCTGGGCGGTATGACCAAAAATGTATATCACGGTATTTTTCAAAATTATACCGGTTTCACGGAACATGATGGTATTTTTTTTTTATGCATGACCGGGTGTTAACCATATTTTCTACTGATTGAGAGGAAATACTGCAGTATATTGACTTAGAATGTCCTATTTTACTGTCATGATGAGTGAATATTGTCAAAAAATACCACACTAAATAGTGACTAAACACGACCCCTTTTAATACATGTTAACCAGGAGTCACTCTCATTTATAATCGCGGCATTGTCTGATAAAATCAACATGCATCTACACTAAAGAGCGGTTATGCGGTTGTTTTGGCTATATTACTTTTTTGTCTCATGCAGCGCACTGCCTGCGTCTGAGTAACAAACTAAAAAAACAACAAACAAAAAAGTGCATGTAATATTAACAGACGAACTACGGCTCATATTTATAATTCCAAACAATCAGTAAGCGACAGGTGCTAGGAAACGCTGTTTTGTACTCATTTATTGACGAGTCGGCTGCGGTGCGGCCAACTGAATGCGCTGCTTCTCTGCCGCTCACTGCACAGAACAGAAGCCGAGAGAGGTGACACTTCTCCGGGAAAGTCAGGCCTCGCGTTCGCGGGACAGCACTGGCGAAATCTTCCAACTGAACCATAGCTGAGGTTTATCCAAAAAAGTCGCTAGGTTTGTCAGTATGAATATTCTATGGAAAAAAGCCGCTAAAAGGGTCTGAAAGACACGGGAGCTGATGGCAGGGGGCGGTGGATATTTGTGGCGGTCAGTGTGGATATTGTGGATGAGTTCTTCTGTGTCATCACGTTCTATTAGTTCTACAGCTTCAGTTTCGAAACTTTCACGCTTAGTAACCCATACAGCTGTTCCCTCACCACAGTGCAACAGTGAAAAGGGACCCCTTTCAAACAGTGTCGCGTTCCAAACGTTGTTTAAGGGACATACACCGGTATTGCAGTATTTAAAAAAGTCATATCATAACAAAAATAAACACCGGTATTCGGTATGAACTGGTATATCGCCCAGCACTAAGCTACACCATAAAGCCTGTTATAGCTCCCATTAAAATAAAGCTACACCATAAAGCACTCAGTTAAGCAACTGACATGTCCCATAAATTCTATGATAATAGTTAAGATGTAGGGCTGCACGATAAATCGAAATGGAATCGAGATTGCAATTCGACAGAATGATGATTTCCTTCTGATTACAGAACCGGCTTTACTAACAAAATGTGCATGACAATTTCATTCGATTAATCGTGCAGCCCTATTAAGATGCATGTCAGAAACGAGTTCAAACAAGAGTCTCCAGTGTCATTGATTCTAGTCAGGGACACAAGTGAGCGCTGGCAGCTCTGTTGCTAGGCATCACCTTGGCTGGCACAGGTGCGCTTCCGTACTGTAGGTATTATTTTTAGCCACAGTGAAATCAAAGGAGAGACACTTTTTGCACGCTCAAGGTCCCAAGCAGTTTAAGTATGCCAGCCTGAATGTCAATTTTAAACAAAGGTAATTGGAGAGCGGTGCAGTCAACCATGGCCATCTGCACAAGTGTGGCTGTGCTGTTCTTTCCAGTTCAACAGATGAAACGTGAAATTAAAGTTTTGCTTTAAAACTGGCTGTAAACATGCAACATGCTGGAACTGTAATTATGAGGTGTCACACAGAAATATGAATTTTAGTTTTAACAAGGCTGATTTGCATAAAATAATTGGGTACAACGTCCACTAGTGTTTAATGAAATGTATAGAACATTTAATTCTCTGATTGGATGAGCGACAAGTTGTGGTAATGACTAAAAATGCAAATTTGTAGACGCACATTCTATATTAAAAAGCTCAATTGGGACATTGCTTGCCAACTGTAACAGCCTACAGTTAAACAAATGAACTTTGGCAGAATAATTGTTTATTATTTATTATTAGTTATTTCTAAGACAAGCATTTCACACCAATAACGATAACTACAGCGATTACTATAACCTAATTTAATGAATCGTTCATTCTGATAATCAAGCAGAGAAGGGAACTTACAGTGTCTTCAACACCCTGAAATAATGTGATACTATTTGCATAATTTTTGTCCAGTAGCCTTTTAAAACTCCAAACCCTTTGGCTTAAATTGAACATTTAAAGGCACGTCTGAAAGAAATGGCCTCTTATTGTACTTCAAAGCATTAAACTTCTATTAAATCATGAATTTAAAGAACTAGACGTGAAGGGCAGTGCATTAAAGTTCAGCAGATGCTTCAGAGCTGTCAACAGCAGCGAATAAAAGGTATAAAAGAGCATCACCTCTAGAGTAAACTGAGAAACCTCATGACCTTACATATAATAGGACTGTCACATCATGCTATACAGGTATCTAAGCAGTGTGACCTGTAGAGCGAATGCTCTTCTCACAATGCTACAGCAACATCAACATGACAGGAAAATTACATTAGACAATTCAACAGTATCACATGCGTAACAAGATGTGATTCGGTCATAGGCACCAGGCCACAGGTAACGTAACATTAAAAGGTCCCATATTGTACACCTTTCTGGAGTTTTATTTTAGGTTTTGATGTCTTTAAGAATATATATTTGCGGTATAACTACCAAAAACCATCTCATTATATTTTGACAGCTCCTCTCTCAGGAGCTCTGCTGAGAACAGGTCGAGTTTGGTCTGTCTAATTTATATTCATGAGCCTTTCTTCTGATTGGCCTGTTGTTTTCTGAGTGACACACGGCCAGGCCAACCACAGGTAACTAGGGTCAGCTGACGTCACAGCGCTAGCTGGAGGCAGCAAAACAGGGGAAACTGGAGGCGGCCCATTCAAACCAGCGCAGATTCGGCTACATAAGGAGCTTAAAATATCATCTTGTTGTGATGTTGGGTCCCAGAATCAACGTAATACAGCCTCAAATTAGAAATTTGATCGCATATCTGCTGCCACTCCCAGACAAAAAAACCGACGACAGCTGTGGTTAAACGTGATAAAACGAGCAGACTGGACAGAAACGATCGTCAAAAATGCTTGCGTTTGCAGCGCACACTTCTTATCAGAAAAGGTTCAATAAAGTATTGTCTTTTGTTATTATGGGCGCGCCTACAGATTTCTTGCCATATGTCTATGTTTCTTGCATCTCACGACTATGCTGTGCATGAAATAATGTCTGTGTGCATGTGTATAAAACATCAAACTGACGATTTATAAGTTAATCATTTGTAATTGTATATACATTGTTGTGATTAATTGTGGCTGGAACAATAATGTAGCTGTAAAAATTGTTGAAATTGAAATGTATATACATCTTCATCATGACTAGATAGACACGGTGAGTTCGTCTTTACTACACACGTTAGATGTGATCCACCTCATAGTAACAATCCTGTCAGATCGCCCATCCTTTGAGTGAGAGTGTAACGTTACAGGTCGGCCGATCTGGTTTTGTGGTTAAAGTTAACCTTTTCGACATGTTTCGGTGTTGTCGTTGCTCAGCAATGGCATGGACGCGATGTTGTCTGGGGATTTGGCAAAAGGAGAGTGGGACAGTGGGCGGTGCTCGGGGTGGTGACTGAAAGCAGTGACTGTGTAGTTCTGACGTCAACTTTTTACGGAAGTCACAATGGTTCGTGAAAAATCACAGCTACTTTATGCAGGCTGTGTGAATTTTACTGTGGACTGACTGTTTTGAAACTTATATAGTAGTTAAATAGCCCCAAGACCTAAGTTATAGTGAAAAATTGTTTCAGTTTTGACAATATGGGACCTTTAATCATCATAGCACAACTGCAATTCTGACATTCAATTTCTTTATACAACAGCGCAGTAAATAATTTATTAATATCATAGTAACTTATATTTCAGATGAACATGTCCCATTAATTCCTATGTTTCTTCTCTGTCAACGAAAGTAGTACCAAAATAAACTTGTCAACAAGCAAAATACTGACTGAAAGCCGGCCTGGACCATAGTACATAAGTGGAGCGGATTGCCTGCCCGCTCAAAGCGTTCTGTAATCGCACGGCTCAGAATCCACTCCGGATTTTCAATTTCCTCACTCGTGAGAGAAACCCTTTCCGAGCGATCATGAAACTAGAGAAAAATACAGACGCTCTACTCTATCTATAGATATATATATCATTTAAAAAAACTATGTATGAAAAAAATTCTATATTCAAAAAATCCACTCTAAAGCAAAAACGGGCCTCTTCCATTCTTACAGCAGCCGAAACGCAGCAGACATGCATAATCACATGACCCATCTTTATGTTCGTCACATGACTTTATCAATTCAGTCTTTGAAATATAAACAATTATTATTATTAATCGTATTTTGTGTAACAATGTCAGTAAAAATAAAATACATTAAAATATCAAGGGCACACATTCATATTATTTATTTATTTATAAGGACAGCGCACATCAATCAACATTTCTGTAAATGTGACAGTGTTAGCCAGCAGGCTAACTTTCAGCAGCAGTCCTTTGGCAAGATGTTTAAAAAAACTTTAAAATAACAAAAAGAATAACAACAACAAACAGCAAAACAGCACATTTTAACACAATAACAACAATCAGCATTCCCACACAATTAGCCATACAAGCACACAAAGCGACAACACACTACCTTAAGTAGGTACGTAAATGCAGGCATGCTGGATAAACAGTAAACATACATAAAACACATCAGATGCAATTATGAATTAATAAAATAAATAATACCACACACCTAAATTGTATAACAGCACTATAAAAGAGCTGAGTTAACAAAAATCATACTATTTTAACACAAATTAAAAATCATGCAGTTTTGAAAAAAAAAATTATTGTGTACTTTACCAAGTCTTGACAATGAATTTGAGGAGTAGTTGACATATTTTATAGTGCATACTGTAAAATTCGCCCTGGACTGAAAAGGTTCACACAATAATAGACCAAATGCAAATGACACAACTAAAGTCAATCTAAATTGGCATTCACAACCCATTTTACTTACGTTACTTTATTTATTATAAAAATATAGACTGTAACTTTTATTTAACCATCAGTAAGTAACTGAATCAGATATTCATGTTGAGTTCAACAATTATGCATAACAACTTCGGGTTAGAAAACCTGAATAGCTATTACTGGAGTTTCACGGCAAGTTCACCAAAGGTCTGGCAGCATGGTTTTCTTCTGAGGAAAATATTTATACTATTCAACTGCAATCCACAGCCAGCTAGATCCATCTTCTACTTCTTGTATATTTCTTGCTAAAATAAGTCTGTTGAAGTTACCCACTGTTTTATATTTTCAAAGTATTGAAATGTTGAACTCATTGCTAATATGTGATGTCTTAACTCAGACTGAATCTTCAGCAACATTGTAGATTTATGTAGGTTTATGTGCTGATGATTCTGGAATAGAACATGACTTTCTCTTTATTAGTTTACTTATATATGTAATTACATATATATATATATACAAACACACACACACATATGTATATGTATGTATTTACAGGTGCATCTCAATAAATTAGAATGTCGTGGAAAAGTTCATTTATTTCAGTAATTCAACTCAAATTGTGAAACTCGTGTATTAAATAAATTCAATGCACACAGACTGAAGTAGTTTAAGTCTTTGGTTCTTTTAATTGTGATGATTTTGGCTCACATTTAACAAAAACCCACCAATTCACTATCTCAACAAATTTGAATACTTCATAAGACCAATAAAAAAAACATTTTTAGTGAATTGTTGGCCTTCTGGAAAGTATGTTCATTTACTGTACATGTACTCAATACTTGGTAGGGGCTCCTTTTGCTTTAATTACTGCCTCAATTCGGCGTGGCATGGAGGTGATCAGTTTGTGGCACTGCTGAGCTGGTATGGAAGCCCAGGTTTCTTTGACAGTGGCCTTCAGCTCATCTGCATTATTTGGTCTCTGGTTTCTCATTTTCGTCTTGACAATACCCCATAGATTCTCTATGAGGTTCAGGTCTGGTGAGTTTGCTGGCCAGTCAAGCACACCAACACCAGGGTAATTTAACCAACTTTTGGTGCTTTTGGCAGTGTGGGCAGGTGCCAAATCCTGCTGGAAAATGAAATCAGCATCTTCAAAAAGCTGGTCAGCAGAAGGAAACATGAAGTGCTCCAAAATTTCTTGGTAAACAGGTGCAGTGACGTTGGTTTTCAAAAAACACAATGGACCAACACCAGCAGATGACATTGCACCCCAAATCATCACAGACTGTGGAAACTTAACACTGGACTTCAAGCAACTTGGGCTATGAGCTTCTCCACCCTTCCTCCAGACTCTAGAACCTTGGTTTCCAAATGAAATACAAAACTTGCTCTCATCTGAAAAGAGGACTTTGGACCACTGGGCAACAGTCCAGTTCTTCTTCTCCTTAGCCCAGGTAAGACGCCTCTGACATTCAGGAGTGGCTTAACAAGAGGAATACGACAACTGTAGCCAAATTCCTTGACACGTCTGTGTGTGGTGGCTCTTGATGCCTTGACCCCAGCCTCAGTCCATTCCTTGTGAAGTTCACTCAAATTCTTGAATCGATTTTGCTTGACAATCCTCATAAGGCTGCGGTTCTCTCAGTTGGCTGTGCATCTTTTTCTTCCACACTTTTTCCTTCCACTCAACTTTCTGTTAACATGCTTGGATACAGCACTCTGTGAACAGCCAGCTTCTTTGGCAATGAATGTTTGTGGCTTACCCTCCTTGTGAAGGGTGTCAATGATTGTCTTCTGGACAACTGTCAGATCAGCAGTCTTCCCCATGATTGTGTAGCCTAGTGAACCAAACTGAGAGACCATTTTGAAGGCTCAGGAAAGCGTTGCAGGTGTTTTGAGTTGATTAGCTGATTGGCATGTCACCATATTCTAATTTGTTGAGATAGAGAATTGGTGGGTTTTTGTTAAATGTGAGCCAAAATCATCACAATTAAAAGAACCAAAGACTTAAACTACTTCAGTCTGTGTGCACTGAATGTATTTAATACACCAATTTGACAATTTGAGTTGAATTACTGAAATAAATTAACTTTTCCACGACATTCTAATTTATTGAGATGCACCTGTATATATATATATATATATATATATAAAGATACTAAATATTTCAATGCCTTTTTGAAACGCTTACAGCTAAATCAATACAGTGAATAGAATATCTTATCTAGTGAATCTAATTTTAACTCAGATTGCAGTTCCTTAGGAAATCTAAATCAATGCTGTTAATGCCTTTTCCCGTTCTTTCTGTCCGTTCTCTCTTTATCCTCCCTGTTTATTGCTCCAGATTTCTTGTTAGACACCTGTTAGATCTGCTCTGTGTCATCATTGCTCATTGCAACTCAGGGCATATTTTGAACTGTAAATACAAAGTGACCGATCACGTTCACTTATAGAACCAGGGGCATGAGGTTAAGGGGTCACCAGGATAAAACAGTGACATTAAGATAATTTACACCGTGATTCAATCCATTTAAAACAGCAGGAGATCAGCAGTGTGGATGTGGCATCATTCATAGCTGCCTCAATCACAATAATCAGCACAAAAGCTTCTGAGTGCAACAGATTTAAAATGACTCATTACTGTGTTCCATTTATCTTCCAAATCTTTTGATAGCTGCTCTTCACACTAAATCCTACGTTGGGAATTTGAGTCAATTGTGGTGTATTGTTTATGGATTAGTCACATGGCACCTAAACCCCCAAATCAGCTGTGTTTCCAGTACTTAATGGCTATTCTTGAATCATTTAATGAGAAGGTGAATCAGATAAAACATAAACGCCTGTCAATACAAGAATCATATTGTTTGGCAAAAATGTCATGATTCATGTTTAATATCTCATCTTAGGCAAAGAGAGTGCTAGATTTGTGCAAGCATCTGTATTTGATATACTCTTATAGTTTTTATTCATATTTTAAATTTGATTTTTTTTTTTTACACTGAAATTTTTAAGTTTCAGTAATGTTGTTTTATTACTATTTCTTTTGTTTCATTATTTGTATGAATATATTAAAAATATGTAGATATCGTTTTTATTCGTTTTTATTTTGTATATTTATTTATTTTATAACCTCACGTTAAACTAAATGAAAATGAGAGAAAAAAAGTTTTATTTCAGTTAAAGTTTAACTGTTTTAGTTAACACTGACTTGAGCTCCTCATTCTTAGGATTACCCATTTGAACAAACCTCTATCTGTAAGTATAATCATACCTCAAATCTTAAATCATATGGCTTGTGGTGAAAAAGTGTGTTACCTTTCTGAGCCAGCAGACTTTGAAAAGCTGAAAAGACTCAAGCCTTATCAAGTGATCAGAATATGATAGAGGGGAAAAAACACACAGTATTTGGTGTATTTCGTTACTTGCACATTACATGGGGAAATAAAAATAGTGTCTGTGCTATTCCCAAAACCTGCCACTAGATGTCAGTATTTAACAACCAGTAAAAATGATCACTAAAGTCACACAGAATGAAATAGTCACATCACATCTTGATCAAAATTTTGTCAAGTTAATCAAAATGTACACTGATATAAAGAAACTTAATGATAGTTCACTGAGAAATGAATCACTCTCTTTTTCCTGAGTCACATTAAACGATGCATTATGTTTTTATTATAGCCTATATATTGTTGTTATATAATTTTAATGATGTTTATGTTTTTTTTTATTATTATTTTATGTCTTAGACGGAGGCTTTCAGGAATAATTCATCTTTATTATTTGCATTTATTTATTTATTAGGTTCATCATTCTCAGTGGAAATGTCATACAGTCCTACTCTTAAAAAGGTTTAAACATTATAAAAAAAAAATTATTTACAAAATCTTGTGTGAGTTTACCTTTCCAAGCGATTTTAAAACGCCCTACACAATGCATGTCTCATCAGCATCCCGCACAATCCCATTTGAACAGCCTGCCACACACCCACGTGTTTTTATGAGGAACAATTAAATTGGCCGAAACCCAGGAGACGCTCGGAAGACACTTGCTTGGCTCTCTAGTGGCCGCTGGCTCACGCTCAATCCCCACTGCAGCCACTTTACGAATCCTACTACGGGGAATACCTGCTTCTTAATATTCAAGAGCAGAGCCGAGCCATTGGACGATAGCAATAGAACGTCAACACCGCCTAATTAATATTCATAAGCCAAGCGTTCTCCATTGGAAGGTAGCTCACTAGCGTCAGCACTACCTAATTAATATTCATGACCTAAGCCTTGGCAGTAGTAGGATTGGTAGTTTGTGGGCTCGCCTGCACCATTGTTTCTTCTGTCGGCTCCTGCCGTTCATGTCAGAGGTGTAGCTGCGACAGATGCCGGTTCTGCACGAATCCAGCGTTCCACTGTAAAGCTAGCAGTCCAATCTGAGATGTGTGTATGATACAGTATATGATGAAAGATCATCTGACGGTGATTTATCATCAGTATGAATGGTAAGTCGCCCGTTTATTCTCTATTGTCAGTTTAGAATGGACGCGATAAAGGTGTCTTATTCGTACATTTTGATCTATGCAAGAATTGTATATCATTCGATATATATTTTTTTCCCGATTACTTTTAAGTGTTTGATAACCAATATGCAGAACCGATTTTTAATTATTTAATTATTTTTAATTCCCTGTTTTCTAGATATTTATAGACTACAACACTGAAAATGCTTGAAAAACTGTGAACGTAATAATAATAATAATAATAATAATACATTTTTTATATTATTTATTTTTATATTTTTATTATATTTACTATTATAATTAGGCTATTTCACAGTTTTAAATTATAGATTGTTACTGTAAGATATTATGTCCAAAACATATTCAAATATTTTGAATCACACTTTTTCTGTGACAAACATGTTTTCAATTTTGGCATTCTGGCACTATAAACTTGAAGCACGTATGTATGTGTGTGTGTGTGTGTGTGTGTGTGTGTGTATATGTATATATATATGAGGGAGTATCTGTATGGCAATGATGTGTGTGACCCCTCTCACAACCCTGTTCTCCTGCCACTGAAAATCAGTGAACCAGAGCTCCAGAGAGGAGGCAGGCTGCCATCGCATCTCTCCCTGAGAACGTGCAGCTGTGTCAGGCAGTGCTCTGCTTTGCCCTCCTCCCCTGGGAATACTCCCTCCAGTAATGAGGCAGCATTCATAAAGGGTTTGCGTCGGCCCACTCCACTGCCATTGCTGTAATGGCTGCTCATTCCCATTATTGAAGGGAGAAAACAATAATAAGCAAGCAGAATGATGGTTTAAAAAAAAAATTGTTAGATTAAATACGGGCTGCAGTCATGCTGAACTCTTTTTCCCTATAATCATAACATTGTTAATGGTTGTAATGGACAATTTCGGTTTGAATAAACCTTCATTTATTTATTTTTCCGCAGAATATTAACGCCTGTCCCATTCTGCATTGAAGGTAAGAGAATTTATTTTTTTTTGGTAAAATGTTCTTGACTCTCAAAGTGGTTTGTGATTACCTGTACATTATTTGCTTGGTTAAAAATAGAGCACAACTGCTGTGACAGTCATGCATCAGTAATATTACACATTTATGCATTTAGCAGAAGTTTTTATCCAAAGTGATTTACAGGTTTCACTGGGAATCAAACCCAGTAACACAAAAGCTCTTGCATTGCTTATGCAAATTGGATAGCAATACAAGGACAATGTTGCTTGATTTTTATGAAAACAACCAATGTAGTTGTTCTGAGGTCTCTTTAGCTCGAGATTGAGCGCATGCACATTGAATTCAGCTGATTTGATGCTTATAGTGTCTCTGTTCAGATTAATAATTGATGAGGGTCATCAGTCATTTGTCTTTCTGGAGAAATGCCCTCGAGTCAACATGAAGTCACAGTTTGCAATCCGTTTTAGCTCTGTAATGTGACACATTTTTAAGTGAAACAGGATACTGTAGAAAAAATAAAGGTTGGGATTATCTTCTCTTTTCTTTTCTTTTATTATTTTATTTTATCCACCCTGCAACATATTTGCTGATTGAAATCCAATACTTGTTTCTAACAAATGTTGAGTGCTGATTCCAAAAACATTGCCTGTTTTACTCTGTACATGACTTTCCCAAAAATATGATGCATTTCATAGCATTTTTTGCTTTCAACAATCATAAGGTGAATAAGTCTTGCAGTATATCTTAATCATCAGAAAAACTGCCAAAAATACATGATTCCTGTCTTCCTCTGAGCCAGATTACAACTATTTGTTCAATTCTCAGGTAATTTTTACATATATATTTTTTCAAATTTGAAAAAGCATCTTTTGTGGAAAAAAAAAAGTATATGATGAAAAGATTTTATTGATATTTTTAACACAGCATCATCAAATTCAGCAATATTAGAAATGTTTTGCAAATCAGCTGAGATTTATTTTCAAGGTGCTGGGCTTTTTTGTGAATTGATTGGATTGTGAAATGTTTGATTTCATGATGGATTTAAAGGCAGCTCTGATTCATTCTTCTGTCATACATTGAATCTGCTGAATAAAATCACGTCTGTTAGACTGAGTGTTCATCTGTCTCTCACTAGAGTGAGTTTGGAGCTGGTTTATAATCTTCAGGGACATGCATGGTGTAACGGTGTGACAGTTTAACTAATTAAAGACTGTAGCAGTGTGAGCTGGAGAAGGTGTGATTGGGAAAAGATTGGTCCATAGAGGCCAAGCTGTATTCAATAGCGAGAGAGAGAGAGACAGAGAGAGAAAGACACTGTGAGTCTAAATGTGCCGCTGCAGCTTGTTATGAACTTCCTTTGTTGCAAATCCACCAACTTCTTTTGACATCAGGAAGAGACCAGCTGAGAATAGCAGCGCTGCACAGCATGAGCAAACACACACATACTCACTCACATACACTCTCGCACACACATGTTGGGTTTCCATGTTTTATGGAGACATTCCATAGGCGTAATGATTTTTATAGTGTACAAACTGTATTTATAAGCTTGTTTCCTCATGGGAACCAGGTTGAAAACTACTGGTATTACTATCCTTGTGGGGACATTTGGTCCCCATAGCATAGGGAATACCATGACCACATCTGTTAAGCATCTGTTATGCTTAAAAAATACTAATTAGAGTGTTTGCTAAGGCAACTGTTTTACTCTGTACATGACTTTCCCAAAAATATGATGCATTTCATAGCATTTTTTGCTTTCAACAATCATAAGGTGAATAAGTCTTGCAGTATATCTTAATCATCAGAAAAACTGCCAAAAATACATGATTCCTGTCTTCCTCTGAGCCAGATTACAACTATTTGTTCAATTCTCAGGTAATTTTTACATATATATTTTTTCAAATTTGAAAAAGCATCTTTTGTGAAAAAAAAAATGTATATGATGAAAAGATTGTATTGATATTTTTAACACAGCATCATCAAATTCAGCAATATTAGAAATGTTTTGCAAATCAGCTGAGATTTATTTTCAAGGTGCTGGGCTTTTTTGTGAATTGATTGGATTGTGAAATGTTTGATTTCATGATGGATTTAAAGGCAGCTCTGATTCATTCTTCTGTCATACATTGAATCTGCTGAATAAAATCACGTCTGTTAGACTGAGTGTTCATCTGTCTCTCACTAGAGTGAGTTTGGAGCTGGTTTATAATCTTCAGGGACATGCATGGTGTAACGGTGTGACAGTTTAACTAATTAAAGACTGTAGCAGTGTGAGCTGGAGAAGGTGTGATTGGGAAAAGATTGGTCCATAGAGGCCAAGCTGTATTCAATAGCGAGAGAGAGAGAGACAGAGAGAGAAAGACACTGTGCGTCTAAATGTGCCGCTGCAGCTTGTTATGAACTTCCTTTGTTGCAAATCCACCAACTTCTTTTGACATCAGGAAGAGACCAGCTGAGAATAGCAGCGCTGCACAGCATGAGCAAACACACACATACTCACTCACATACACTCTCGCACACACATGTTGGGTTTCCATGTTTTATGGAGACATTCCATAGGCGTAATGATTTTTATAGTGTACAAACTGTATTTATAAGCTTGTTTCCTCATGGGAACCAGGTTGAAAACTACTGGTATTACTATCCTTGTGGGGACATTTGGTCCCCATAGCATAGGGAATACCATGACCACATCTGTTAAGCATCTGTTATGCTTAAAAAATACTAATTAGAGTGTTTGCTAAGGCAAGCATCATTATTACTATTTCTTATATGAAGTATTACACGTTGCCAGTACACACTAGCAACCACATAGCAATGTGCTAACAACTGCTCAGAAAAATGCATGTGTATGGCAACCACTCAGAAAACCACAACTGTGTGGCAACACCCTAGCAACCACCTAGAACACCCTAACAACTGCATGGCAATGTCTTGGCAACAACCCAGAACACTCTAACAACTGCATGGCAATGCCTTGGCAACAACCCAGAACACTCTAACAACTGCATACCAACAAGTTAACAACCGCATAGCAACATGCTAACAACTGCATGGCAATGACCTAGCAACCACCCAGAACACCCCAAAAACCGCATAACCAACATGTTGTTAACAACCACTCAGAACACCTTAGCAACTGCATGGCAATGCCCTAGCAACCACCCAGAACACCCTAGCAACCACATACCAATATGTTAACAACTGCATAGCAACATGCTAACAACTGCATGGCAATGCCTTAGCAACCACCTAGAACACCATAGCAACTGCATATCAACGTGCTAAGAATAGCATTGCAATACCTTGGCAACAACCCAGAACACCCTAACAACTGCACACCAATGTGTTAACAACCACTCAGAACACCTTAGCAACTGCATGACAATGCCTTAGCAACCACCCAGAACACCTTATTAACTGCATGCCAATGGCTTGGCAACCACCCAAAACACCTAACAACTGCATACCAATGTGTTAACAACAACCAAGAACACCTTAGCAACAGCATGGCAATGCCTTAGCAACCAACCAGAACACCCTAATGACTGCATATCAATATGTTGTTAACAACCACTCAGAACACTAGCAACCACCCAAAACACCCTAACAACCACTCAGAACATCTTAGTAACTTTCTGGAAATGCCCTAGCAACCACCCAAAACACCCTAACAACCACTCAGAACACCTTAGTAACTGCATGGCAATGCCTTGGCAACAACCCAGAACAACCTAGAAACCGCACAGCAGTGTGCTAACAACTGCATGGCAATGCCCTAGCAACCACCCAAAACACCAAACAACTGCATACCAATGTGCTAACAACCACTCAGAACACTCTAACGACTGCATACCAATATGTTGTTAACAACCACTCAGAACACATTAACAACAGCATGGCAATGCAATGGCAAACAGCCAGGACTCATTAACACTGCAGCAGTGAGTTTTGTACAGATCTTTCCTCAGAAAATGTGCTTTTTACTTATAATTCCCATAGACTCACTTTATATTATACCTTTGGCTTTTTTTTCTGTGAGTAGGGATGAGGACATTTCGTCAGGGTTTGTTTTTCCTCTGGGAGCATTTTCTGAAAACTGCAAAATCTGCCCACACAGTCTTACTGTATCTACAGACTTGCACACTTTCACCTTCAGGAATATGTATTCAATAATAATATCATGCACTTATACTTCAAGAAATAGTTCCTCCCAAAATGGAAATGTTATCATTACTCACATACAGTCTAGCTGATCTTGAACTACATTATTAATACGAGACATTTGACAGAAAGTCCAAGCTGCTCTTTTCCATTTAACAAAAGTGATGGTGGATGGTGTTTTATACTGCCGAACAGTTCAAAACGTGAAAAGCACCATAATAATAACATAAAAGATGATGTTTTAAATATTTAATTAGGTCTTCCGAAGTCATCTGATACAGTAGATTGAACATTTCTTAATGAACAAAAAATGAACAAAATTACAAAATGTAATATTCAAAAGTCAATGTTCTTACCCTCTCATGAAGCTCCCAAATCTCCTTTTTCTCTTTTTTGACAGAATAATTAAATCTGGAAGAGAGCGAGAGAGAGGAGAGAGAGAGAGAGAGAGAGAGTGTGTGCTGGGTAGATTACTTACAAAATGTAGTCCATTACTGATTCCAAATTACATGACAAAAATTGTGGTTAGTAGCATAATCCATTATATTACTTTAGGTAATATAATCAGACTGCTCTTTTGATAACATATAGATTACTTTTTACCTAACTCGTTTATCACATTGACTTAAATAGGATAATCGATCACACTTTAGTTTGGAGATCAGTTCTCACTATTAACTATGACTTTTGTCTCAATAAACTCCTAATTTGCTGCTTACTAATAGTTAGAATTGGTCCCAAAATTAAATGTTACTGGATAAACTTATTACCATATTGATAAAAATACAAAGAGAAAGAAAATATATTCCAGTCATTGTTATTAACAACATGAAGTGCATTAAAGGGGTCATATGACATGATATGATATTTGTGTATTTGGTGTAATGAAATGTGTTTATGTGGTTTAAGGTTAAAACACATTATTTTCCACATACTGTACATTATAGTTTCTCCTCTATGCCCCGCCTTTCTGAAACGCGTCGATTTTTACAAAGCTCATTCTTCTGAAAAGCGAGGTGTACGCTGATTGGCCAGCTATCCAGTGCGTTGTGATTGGCTGAATACCTCAAGTGTGTGACGGAAATGTTACGCCCCTTACCATACTGTGATGCCATCTCCCGGCACGGCGAGACAAAACCAATAAAACCCATTACAAACGAGGCATTTGTTGCATCCAGTGGGGACATAATTGCTGATTATAATGACTTGTACTGTGTTTTTACGCGTTGCATTGCATATCGCGCTGCGTAAACATAAAACCATGTCTGCATTTGTGATCGGAGAAACGACAAACAACAAGCGCTACTCGTGTTTGAATCGTCAGTGGCAAATTCTTTAAATATAAAAAATGTACTTACATAAGTATATAATTACTCTATATGTGAGTCAGAAGCACCAGACTGTCTTTGCAAAGTTGGAACTGCCCCACTTTATAGAAACAGCCTTTGAGCACAGACCCATTGTAGGCTATGCAGAACTGCAGGTTCAGGAAACAGTCCTACATAAAATGCGTCACACAGCGTCACACACGGCGGGCTTGAGTGAGCGGTGGCCAGCGGGCTAAAGTGAGGAACGGCCAGCGGACTTTAGAAAGGCGCGGCTGGCGGATTCGACGAAGGAGCGTCCAGCAGGCTTGCGGCAACCACATGTGACGACCCTGGGCTGGACTCTGCTTCGTCCACGGTGCAAGCCGATCCGGCGATCGACAGCGTGAAGTTGTTGTATTTCCTCAGCGATCAGCACGGATCAGCTCTAGGCATGACAAAGCGATATCGTCCTCTTTTGGAAGACCAAACAAAGTAGTTTCGCTTTCACAACGATACACACAGCGCCTTCACGACATGGCGGTGGCGGCAACAACAATACTACAGTGAGAATAAAAGTTACGCCTTCTTTCTTTGCGTGAACATTTGGGCGGCGTTATGCAAATCTTCCCACACAGTGACGTAGACATGTGGGGGCGTGTTAGAACGAGCCGTTTAGGTAGGTGTGGCTGACTCTTAACTTTGATAAAGAATACCTCTTTGGTTTTGAGACTTTAGTCTTTGCAACTTTACAGATCTTCTTTATGCACCAAGAGCTTGTAACACTCCAAAGAGAAAGGAAAAATTGAAATCGCATCATATGACCCCTTTAAATATTACATTGCATCAAGGTTTCCCAAACTGGGGTTTATGAAGGAACTGTAGGGGGTTTGTGAGTTTAATGAAAGGCTAATAATAAATTAAATTATAAAAATGTAAAATTTTAAATCAAAATAAAACACTTACTAAAAAAGATGAAATATTTTATTTGTTTATCTGCATGTCATGTGACCATTACCCAACATCGGAGAACCATGAACATGTGTTACTTAATTATTAATTTATTAAAATGTCAAGGGCTGCTTCAAGTGAAAGAGGTTTGACTGACAAAAAAGTTTGGGAATCCCTGCGTTACATGTAAATATGAAATAACATGAATTTGTGCATCTTAATGTATTTGAAAAACAAAAGCCTTCAAACGACATAGTAATGCATGGTTAAATAACACATTGAGTGATGATTCAAATAAAAATGTATGTGTTCATCGGTATGAAATGTTGAGAAAACACTTTTAAAAATTGAAACGATTTTTGTAAATCCAGTGGTCAAAAACTGTGTGGCCCCAATTTTCCGTGTAATTATAGGCACCTGACTAGTGACTGATCTCTGTGTGAATGTCCACAAAACTGGAAGACTTTATAAATGTTTATAAGTAGTAGGCTATTTTAGAAAGGAGAATTTCAAAGATGAAAGAAGAATTAGGGAAAATCAATCAATTATGAAACAAATGTGTGAATAATATGTAACCAATAAAATGTTTTAGTAATTGTAGTCTGATACAAGTATTTTGAAATGTCATATATATATATATATATATATATACACAGTAAAAATTAGGCTTCTGATTGAGAAAACGAACCCTGTCATAAATTACAATAATGAGGAATATTTCAGTGAATAATTACTTACATTTTGGTGTTTCTAGGAAGAAAGAAAATAATACAGCTCTCATTGACACAAGGCTGTGAGATGCTGACAGTTTCCATGTCTTGAGTGAACTACTGCTTTAATCACGACTCCTGCACATTCAAACGCACAAGCCGGCTCTCTTGCCTACACACCTTTCAGATGTTTTCAGATCATGATCCAAGAGCTTCGGTGTTCACACCACTCCTGACTGCATCTGTTTATCCTTTCAAATCTTCCCCGTGGGAACATGATTTAATTACTCTATATGACACACTCAAAGGATACGGCAACATTTACAGAATGGATTTCCATTCTGTTAGGAGAGGCTGATTAAGCTGGGTCATTTAAATAACTAAATATTCCATGCATGGCTCTAACACGTGCACAGATGGCAATGATGCCAGAGCGCCGAATCCTGTCCATTAAAGATTCACAGGAGAGGTGGTGCGCCGTTTTCCCTGATAACAGCCTGGCGTTCTGTCTCTCTCCGCATGACGTCTTCACACATGCACTTACATGCATGCAGCCATATCAATTTGCTTCCCTTTTGTATTGGAATGGCTTTGCATATAAATGTGACCTGGCAATCTATTCATATGGACTTGTACGACACCTTGTAAAAGGTCAAGGAAGCCCGTGCCCTGGTGGAAGAGGACAACCAGCAGCTGGTGGACAGATAGAAGCGTCGGTTTGATCGATGAGTGCACTCTGTACTACAACATGCATGCATGCCTTCAGGAAACGGACCGAAAAGGGAAGAAAGAACAATGAGCGGAAGAAAGAATGCCATAATCTGTTTCTGATATACAGAGCAAACGCAATGAGGAGAAACAAAGCCGTTTCCAGCCAGCTGGCTGCAGCAATATTGTGGTAGTCAAGTGAAACATACAGGGTGGTTCCTGCACCCTCAGTTCTGGGCTGTGTTTTTATAGGCGCGGGTCCATGCTTACATTTCTGTCTCTGATATGGGAATTCTTTCAGATGCATGGTATATTACACTGCACCGCTAACTTTCTAAACATCAATTATAACATGCAGGACTGGGCCTGTTGGGCCAGTAGTTCAGATATGTACTGACTAGTGGTTCAACGGATCACAAATCTCACAATTTCGGATCACATTACGGTTTTTGACCCACGGATCGGATCATTTTTCGGATCAGCAAGAAAAGAAATTATTCAAAAATTCAATTTAACTTGCTTTCCATTTATCACTTAAAGCAAAGTACTTCTTTGATACCACAGCAAATACTACTAGATTAACTAAGAAAGTTTAAGCATGATTAAAGAGACAAGAGAACAGCCAGTAAAAATAAGAACAAATACACAAATTACAAGCATAGATAAATACAACAGAATATGTTACAAATAAAATAAGGTTGGTAGTATTCAAATACAAAAATGTAATTATTAAGGAAAATAACACCGCATAGTGTTCACTGTATAAATTAAATATAGATTTTTATCACAGCTGTTTTGTTGTTTGATGATCATTAATGACAGCAGCAGTATTTATAGGCCGCTGTCCCTTTAAACGGTTAGTTCACCCAAAAATGAAAATTCTGTGTGTGTGTGTGTGTGTGCATGTTTATGTGGTTTATGAGGACAC
>NW_015505468.1:1759494-1760902 GCF_001515645.1 Sinocyclocheilus grahami | reverse complement strand
CTTTCTCCTCTCTCTCTCTCTCTCTCTCTCTCTCTCTCTCTCTCTCTCTCTCTCTCTCTCTCTCTCATATATGCCGAGATTCAGCCATGACCGGTTGCCATGACACCTGTATGGAATGTTCAGTCCATGTCTTGCCGATTATGAGTCTAAGGGAGAGCGCACTGCTTTTTTCTGATCGAGCATCGTGCAATTACATGGCATACAGAGCAAACACAAACACGCACACAAATAAAATGATGGATAATATGTTACCGTGACCCGCTGCTCTTCCATTTCCCATGCAGCGAATGATTTGATGCTTTCATACAGCATGTTTGACTTCCGCGTGATGTGGCATGAGTATTATTGATTGAGTAGCATGAGGCTATGTGCATTTCACTGTCAGCTCTTATATTTGAAGTTATGGATTTAAACAAACTTCTCTGCATTGTTTGTGGTACAGACATAAAAGATGCCTTACATTTTGTGGATTGTTGAGGAGAGGTGTGCTATTGCTTTTTAATAGGAGAAAATGATACTGCCTTCTAAATTACCTTCTTTTGACCAAATTCTTAAGCTGCATTACTTGTATCTCTCTTGGAGAAAAATGTTTGCTGAAGCAAGAAAAATTACAATTATTAATACAGTAATGTAAAGTACAGATATAAAACAGTTCAATTTAATTAAAAATGTACATGAAAGATCTAAATGTGTATGTGCTTTTTATTTTTTAAGCTTATTTTCAGTGACATTAGCTTAGCAAAATGCCACTGAACATGCAACATTATGAATTGATGTGAATGCCATATAAGGAAATATACTGTGTGTGTGTGTGTGTGTGTGTGTATCTGTATCTATATCTATCTCTCTCTCTCTCTCTCTCTCTATATATATATATATATATAATTTTATTTCATGAATATTTATATTTTAGATATTTTAGAAATTATTATTAGTATTATTTATGTAGATTTGTTCCAGGGCTATTATAGTTAATGAAAACTGAAACTTAAGTTTAAAACCGTTTAAAATTTAAAATAAATATATTTTTTATCTCAACATTTCTCATTTTAATTTAGTTGATCTTTGTACTAAAAAACTAAAACTAATAAATGAAATGAAAAAATCAATCAATCAGTCAATCGATAAATACTATATAGACATATAAAGCAACCCCAAAACTACTAAAAATTACAAAAACAAAAACACACAACAAAATTACTTAATTACTTAAAATTTCATTAATTAAAATGAAAACTGGTAAAAAAAACTGATTCAAAATATCAATAAAAACTATAATATTAGCTCAAAGATATTAAAGTAACACTGCTCCATTCTAACAGGCAAGGTCGCTTTACAGACATTAAAGCAAAAAAAAAAATAAATAAAAAAAAATAAAATATATATATATATTTATATATATATATAT
>NW_015505468.1:1756287-1758713 GCF_001515645.1 Sinocyclocheilus grahami | reverse complement strand
TTGTTTTTTTAAATGACTGCAAATCAAATACAATTAAAATAAAATGAATAAAGCTGAAAAGTCAACAACAGGAGAACGTAACAAGAACGACATATTACAGAGGAAAAAATAAGAATAATCAGATTTACAAAGCAAATATGGGCAAAAAATGGGGAAAAACACAGTGGTAAAATAATCACTGACCTGGAGCGATGATAGGGAACACCCTAGAAACCACCTAGCAACAACATAACAACCAATAACCACTTAGCAACACCCTGGCAACCACCAAGAACACCTTAGCACTGTCTTTAGAAAATGTAAAGCTCTAATTATTTTTATTTCAGTGGGATCGTGCGGTAACAGAACTCATGCTTTATAAACAGGAAGTTAGGGAATCTCATCACCTCTCAATCTGTCTAGAGTTAATTACTGCTCTCTAAATAATGTCACTGAAATTCAACAGAGCAGCATTGAGAGCCATCATCATTAAAGGTGTGACAGTTTATCTCGGCGTCTGGAAGGCCGTGACAGCGGATGTCACAACACAGATAGCTTTTTGTTTTCAAGCATAAAAGAGATGCATTAATAAAACTTACACTGCCTTTTAATTATCTACTTCTCATTCAGAGCCATTCTGGTCGGGGTTTACAGTACCTGCCCTAATTGCTACGTGCATAGTGGTGAAATATGTGTGTTGTTTTTATTATGATTGATCATCTATAAATGTTAATCTAACACCCATCATCGTGTCAGTATATTGATGCTAATTTTAATGTAGAATGCAAAGTCTGCAAAGAATTAATTTCTTTCACTTCTGTTAGCATTTAGAATTACACAAATAGGAAAATAAAATGAATCCAAGGTGCTTTGTGTTCTGAATGCACATTATAAGTGAAGCACAAACGTTCTGTATAGATCAGTTTCTCCTGATGTTTGGAGTTGGTTTTGTTGACAGACAGAACAGAGTGCTGTCCATTCACTGTGAAGTACGCAGTACACCACTTAATTAAATTGCAGCCTTTTGTGGTTTAATAATCAATTTTAATTGTGTAGCTCTAATTATCAGAGTGTGGAATTACTTCAGTATGTCTGTTTGTGTACCAACTCAATGCCTAACATACATGCAAAAACTGAAAGAGAAAGAGGGGTGGAAGAAGAGAGGAAAAAGAGGAAAATTGATTCAGATGAAGCATGAATGCTTTTAAGTTTATGATGGGACATAATCATTAATGTTACTATCAAATGCATCATATTTTTATATCAATGCATTGACATGTTTTCCCAAACATGAAATGACACGTGTTCATGTTTATATACATATATATATATATATAAATATACACACATGCACGTGCAGTATTTACATGTTTTATACATACATATATGAATATATATATATATATATATATATATATATATATACACAGTGGTGTGAAAAGTGTTGGCCCCCGTCCTGTTTTTTACATTTTTTGCATATTTGTCACACTTAAAAGATTCAGATCATCAAACAAATTTTAATATTACACAAAGATAATGCAAGTAAATACAAAATGCAGTTTTTAAATGATTATTTATTTTATTAAGGGAAAAAAGCTGTCCAAACCTGCCTGGCCCTACGTGAAAAAGTAATTGCCCCCTAAATCTAATAACTGGTTGTGCCACGCTTTGCAGCAACAACTGCAATCAAGTGTTTGCGATAACTGGCAATGAGTCTTTCACATCGCTGTGGAGGAATTTTGGCCCACTCTTCTTTGCAGAATTGTTTTAATTCAGCCACATTGGAGGGTTTTCGAGCATGAATGGACTGTTTAAGCATCTCAATCGAATTTAAGTCCGGACTTTGATTTGGCCACTCCAAAACCTTAATTTAGTTTTTCTTGAGCCATTCAGAGGTGGACTTGCTGGTGTGTTTGGGATCATTGTCCAGCTGCATAACCCAAGTGCGCTTGAGCTTGAGGTCACAAACTGATGGCCGGACATTCTCCTTCAGGATTTTCTGATAGAGTGCAGAATTCATGGTTCCATCAATTATGGCAAGTTGTCCAGGTCCTGAAGCTGCAAAGCAGCCCCAGACCATCACACTACCACCACCATGTTTGACTGTTGGTATGATGTTCTTTTAATGAAATGCTGTGTTGGTTTTACGCCAGATGTAACGGGACACACACCTTCCAAAAAGTTCAACTTTTGTCTCATCGGTCCACAGAATATTTGCCCAAAAGTCTTAGGGATAATCAAGATATTTTTTGGCAAATGAGAGACGAGCCTTTGTGTTCTTTTTGGTCAGCAGTGGCTTTTGCCTTGGAACACTCACATGGATGCCGTTTTTGCCCAGTCTCTTTCTTATTGTTGAACCATGAACACTGACCTTAATTGAGGCAAGTGAAGCCTGCAGTTCTTTAGATGTTGTTCTGGGTTCTTTTATGACCTCCTGGATGAGTCGT
>NW_015505468.1:1752486-1754285 GCF_001515645.1 Sinocyclocheilus grahami | reverse complement strand
TACAGTGGTGTGAAAAAGTGTTGGCCCCCTTCCTGTTTTTTTAATTTTTTGCATATTTGTCACACTTAAAAGATTCAGATCATCAAACTAATTTTAATATTACTCAAAGATAATGCAAGTAAATACAAAATGCAGTTTTTAAATGATTATTTATTTTATTAAGGGAAAAAAGCTGTCCAAACCTGCCTGGCCCTACGTTTAAAAGTAATTGCCCCCTAAATCTAATAACTGGTTGTGCCACGCTTTGCAGCAACAACTGCAATCAAGTGTTTGCGATAACTGGCAATGATTTTGGCAATGATTTTGGCCCACTCTTCTGTGCAGAATTGTCTTAATTCAGCCACATTGGAGGGTTTTCGAGCATGAATGGACTGTTTAAGCATCTCAATCGGATTTATGTCCGGACTTTGATTTGGCCACTCCAAAACCTTAATTTAGTTTTTCTTGAGCCATTCAGAGGTGGACTTGCTGATGTGTCCTGCTGCAGAACCCAAGTGCGCTCGAGCTTGAGGTCACAAACTGATGGCCGGATATTCTCCTTCAGGATTTTCTGATAGAGGTAGGTTTGGACAGCTTTTTTCCTTTAATAAATGAAATCATCATTTAAAAACTGCATTTTGTATTTACTTGCATTATCTTTGTGTAATATTTAAACTTGTTTGATGATCTGAAACATTAAAGTGTGACAAACATATATACATATATATACTGTATATATATATATAGACTCATACTGTATATATATATATGTATAGATAAATAAATAGAAAAAAAAAGTTTGATTATTAATGCACCTGAAAACAAAAATTGTTTATCCATTAACAAGGCTATACATATTTAAAAATACCTTTTTTTATTTCATATATGTGACCCTGGACCACAAAACCAGTCATAAGGGTCAATTTTTTTTAATTGAGATTTATACATCATCTGAAAGCTGAATAAATAAGCTTTGCATTGATGTATGGTTTGTTATGATAGGATAATATTTGGCCGAGATACAACTATTTGAAAATCTGGAATCTGAGGGTGCAAAAAAATCTAAATGTTGAGAAAATCACCTTTAAAGTTGTCCAAATGAAGTTCTTAGCAATGCATATTACTAATTAAAAATTAAGTTTTGATATATTTACAGAAATGTATCCTAATTTGTGGCATAAAAGAAAAATCGATAATTTTGACACATACAATGTTTTTTTGGCTATTGCTAAAAATATACCCAAGCGACTTTTTTGTGTTTTGTGGTCCAGGGTCACATATATAAAATTATTATTATTATTATTATTATTATTATTATTATTATTATTTCCTTCTAAGGCAGATTTGGCTGATTTGCTACATAGACAACAATTCACAAATAGTTCTCTGTCACAGGTTGTTAAGCTAATGCCACTGAAAATAAGCATACAAATATACAAAATCACATACAAATATAGATGTTTTATGTAATTTTTTTATTAGATTGAATCACTTTATATATATATACTTTACGTTACTGTATTTAGAATAGTCTTTTTTCAGAGGATAAATGGCAAAACATGGCAAATAACTAAAAAAAAGATAGCGGATGGTTAACTAAGTGCCACAAAACGTTGCACAAGACTCACCTTTAATTAATTATGTCATGAAAATGTTAGTTATCATCCAGTGCGGATAAATATTTCATGATTAATCATTCTGACCAATATCTGACTAGCACTGATTATAATATATAAAATCTGTGCTTAATACTTCTTTTGTGTCTGCCCCCCCCCCCCCACCACCCCCCCTCCCACCTTGTCCAACATCTTTAAATTATA
>NW_015505468.1:1727891-1752052 GCF_001515645.1 Sinocyclocheilus grahami | reverse complement strand
CCCCCCCCCCCCCCCCCCATCTGCACCAATCACTATGGAAACCAATTTTAATATGACTGAAAAAACCTGTACGGCAAGACAGTTGCCGTATGGTAATATCTGCACTAGTGACAACCAAGCTGCAACAGCCATTCCATCAGTTATGAATGACTAACATGCTAATTGGTGCTGTCTGCCATAGCTGGACTGATGCGCCAGTGACGTTAAAACTGACAGATAATTTGATATAAATCATAATTAGCCATCAGTTGTTAGCAAAGAGAATATAACTGTCCTCACCGCATCGCAGTTTATGATTTACTGTTGATGTTTAGCACAGATCCAGACTGCCGCTGTGTCCCTGTCTGAGTGTGTCTGTGCACATTAAGCACATCCATCATTCTCACGTCATTCTTCTATCCGGTGAGAATAGCCTCTTCTTTAGGAGGACCTTCACTGTGTGTACTTGCAGCAGTAGTAGTGGTTTTACTCAGTGTGCACACAAATAAATCTCTAGATGTGCATCAAAAAAATTAGTCAACAGGTCATGTGACGTGCATCATACATCACCAGTGTGACTCAGAGTGTGCATAGATCTATCTATCTATCTATCTATCTATCTATCTATCTATCTATCTATCTATCTATCTATCTATCTATCTATCTATCTATCTATCTATCTATCTATCTATCTATCTGTCTATCTCTCTGTCTGTCTGTCTGTCTTTAGAATTAATTTCCTAATTAAAAAAGCATTTTTAAATTTCCAATTAGAAATGTAATTCTGCATCCCTACTTCAATTCACATTTAACACAAATATTGCCAGGAAGTTTTTGGTTCCCACAAGTCAGTGAGTAAATGAATAAATAAAGAACAGCTAGACTGCAAAACAAAATGCACAATTAAACTTCTGGAACGCAATGAAACACGGTGCTCGTCTCTCGCGGGATCATCCGGTGAGGTAATGCCTTGAAATGGTTGTGATGTTTGACAGAATCGGGTTGCAGGCAGCAAACTCAGCCACCAGTAGAAAGGAAACGTCATTAGACACTCATCACTCTAAACGCCACATCTCTGTTCAGACGGAGGGCGCCGCGGCAACTGCACATCTGCCTAATATCCCAGATAAGAAACTGCTGCAGTTTCACTTCTAATTAATACTGAGCAGCACCCTCATGAGTAACTCTTCCTCGGAGCACTTTTTTTGTGGTAAACAGTGAAGCGGGCTCGTTGATTATCAGCTGTCTGGAAAACTCTGACTGCTCGGGTTGTTCAGTTCGACTGCGTTTCTCTGGCATGAATGATGGTTTAGTCATCTTTGGGTGACACACACTCACTGTCTCAACCCACACAGACACCAGTCTAATTTTAGACCGCACACACTCGGTCTGTGAAGTAGCTGCCAATCAGCGATGGAAGCCTCCGTTAGAGCTCTTACATGACAGATGCTGAATAGTAATTGTGTGCTGTGTGGTATAACATATGTGATACACTTGTGATAAGGGAGTTATTATCTTACAGATGGATTTTTTTTTATCTTGAGCATCAAGTATAGACACTTTTCACAGACTGTGATGATGCTCTTTTGACCAACACAATAAATCTCTCTATGTTTTTTCCTCTCTTGGAAAGTCATAGAAACACTTTCGTGGAATTTTTCTTTTGCTATTGGGGAAAAATGAGAACGCTATATATATATATATATTTGTTGTAGTTTCTGTTCACTGAATGCAACATTAGCGTACCAGAATAAAATCCCATTCATATTCTGTAGAGATTGACAGAAATTGTTTTTTTGTGAGTTACTGATTATTTATATATCATTATGCTTAAAGGCATAGTTCACCCCAAAATGAAAATTCTGTCATTAATTACTCACCCTCATATAAACCGGTAAGATCTTCGTTCATCTTCGGAACACAAATTAAGATATTTTTGATGAAATCCGAGAGCTTTCTGACCCTGCATAGACAGCAAGGTAACTACCACATTCAAGGCCAAGAAAGATGGTAAGGACATCGTTAAAATAGTCCATGTGACATCAGTGGTTGAACCATAATTTTATGAAGCTACGAGAACACTTTTTGTGTGCAAAGAATACAAAAATAATGACTTTATTCAACAATTTCTACTCTACCGTGTCTTCGACGCGCGTTCATGAGAGTACCATGAGAGGGTGAGTAATTAATGTAATTAATTTTTGGGTGAACGATCCCTTTAAGTGTAACCAATATGCAGAACCAAATGTATAGTTCTTTTTGACACAATAACCTTTAAATCACTCATCACTTATCTCTGAAAGTGAACAACCTGCTTCACCAGACTAATACTGCATTAAAGGTGTCATAGGATGCTACATGCACTTTTACAAGTTTGAACTGAAATGTGTGTTGGCAGTGTGTGTACACAACCACCCTATAAAGATAAAAATCCACCCAGTGTTTCTTTTTCAATCTACTAAAATCTTTACCCCTTTTTCAAATCGAGTCGATCTCAGATGCCTGTCTGTGTGACATCACACAGACAGGCCCCTCCCACGATAGTTTGATTGACAGTAGCGTTTCAGCACAGACTGGACTAGCGTCTTAGCCCCGCCCTGAGTGACTGTCATCAGTCCGCCATTGTTTCACCGCCGGAGCAGATGTAGACAAGAACGACTCCTAACAAAAAAGGTGTTTTGTTGTGGCTGTAATAATGAACAGCAGTCGTCATTTACTCCCGACATCTGAGCTGCTGAAGGATTACATTGTTGGATTGAATGTGGATTACATTGTTTCTGAAGGGAATGCGCCCCCGATCTACATAAATGCGTCTAAGTTCGCGCAAATCATTCATGATCCAGCTTCATCTACAGAAGAAGTGAGTATAATGTTTTGTAATGAATCTTTGCAAATCACCTTTCCTAATAATGTGCTAATTAGCAAGTTTCACGATGAATGCGGCTAAAGTAAACAGTCTCTCTGAGAGCAGCTCGGAAGAGAGGGGCGGGGTCAGCAGAGCTCATTAACATTTAAAGGAAAATGCTACAAAAACAAAAGATAAAAAAGGTGTTTTTTACACTATCATTGAGAAATTTTAACCAAACTATGTTACAGACTTTTCATTAAGACCCCAAAGAATCATATCAACTTGTGGAAAATGGGCATCCTATGACCCCTTTAAGCAATAATAAGAAAAACACATTACAATATTAAGTTACTTTACTTTTGAATAATGTAGTTTCTTCATTGTTGCTTGCTGCTTTTAAAGACTCACTAGATGGCACCAAACCAGATATTTAAGAACGAATAACCTTTTAAATGAAAAGGGTGTACAGTATATCAGTTAAAACATATATATATATATATATATATTTTTTTTTTTTTACTTTAAATATTAAAATAGATTTACCATGAGATCTGAGGTATTGTTATTTTAGTATTATTTATATACTATTATAGTATTTATTCATATTTTGAATTAGCTTTTATTTGTATATATTTATTTTAATTTTAGTTAAAATTTTAATAATTGTATGTGCTTTTACCATTTGTAATTTGCCACTGGTTTTAATCATCATAATATTTCTATTTAGATTTCATTTATTTATTAAATATTTATATTTAACTTTAATTTCAGTTTTGATTTTAGTAATTTTAGTACTTCAACTTAATAGTTTTGGCTAAAAACAATAAGACACAAGAATGAAAACCACATTCTACAATCAAACTAACCAAACTTTGAAAACATATTAGAAAACTTGTAAGGTAATATTCTCTGTATTGTAAAATTGTAGCAATAAAAATCTTTAAAGAATCTAATTTTGGTTTTAGTGGCATTAAAAAGTTTTAATAGCCCTACACCTTTCTAAGGTAAGATTTTCTTTTAAAGGGAGACGTAAAAAATTGTTTACGTTATGAATGAAACAATTTCTTTTGTGCCAGAAACATAAACAAGAGCTGCTTCAAAGATCCTCCCAGACATCACACTGAAGACCTTTACATATGAAAATACCAGAAGAGAGTGAGTGAGTGTGTGTGTGTGTGTGTGTGTGTGTGTTTGAGGCTTGCGTAGACCCCCGTCACCCTCAGTCTCCCAGCACTTGTATTAAAGATGAAAGCCTTGCTTGCTTTGCGAGCTGCTGTGCATCGCTGTCTGTCAGAGATCTCGGCTCCTCCAACTTTTTCGGTGGCATGGGGGAAATACATACATAAATAAAATATAGTTTTATGAATAATTCAGGCGTGCATTGTGATTGACATGAGGGTGAAAGTACCCGATTATGCCACAGACGTGCGTGATTGGAATGAGCCCTTGAGCAGAGCAGATCAGCAGAGCTGCAAAGTTCAAACTCCCTCTCTGCATCTCTCTAAGATCGAATTACAGCCTGAGTGTGGAAATCAGACATGCCCCGAGTTTGTGTACATTTCCAATCAGTTCCTTCCGTTCGCTCTTCTGCCATATTCAGCGTGTGGAAATTGCGCTTATTGAATTTGGCCTGTCTAGACCGCTGGATCTCAACCATCTCCCATCATCTTTCAGATCTCAGTGCTTCATGCATTTCACTTCCCAGCAGAGTCTTGAATGAAAAGTTAGTATGAGTAAGAGATATATAAAAAAAATGGTGTCAGTATCAAAAAAATGTATCCTTACATAATAAATTTTCATATATTTTAATTGTATATATTTTAAGAAAAATGTCTATAACTTTAAGAAATATGTCTTTATATTAACAATTTTTAAAGAAATCTCTTAAAATCTCATGATCAATAGCTTTTAGTTATAGCTTATATAAATTAACAAATTAACTTTAAATACATTTTTAAATGTATTTTTTTAAAATAGTGATATATTTTTCATATATCAATATAATATCAATAATAAATAAGATCAATTTCATATTTTAAATAATAATGAAGAATATTTTTGTTTTGTTAATTAATTGAAGGTGGGTTAAGTGTGTCCTTCAAAAAATAAGAGCTTTGACTGAAAGTTATGGTAATTGTCTGCACATTTATCGTAAGTTAGATTTTTAAGAAACGCACATATATTTTATGAATAAATAACATACATTTTAAAGTTATAAGTTGTCACTACTATGATATCAAATAAGATTTGACATTCTTGATTACTGCAAAATTTATATACAAGTTTATTTGTCCATGACAGGGTGGACATTTAAAGTCAGTTCAGCTAATTGCTTTACAATTATGAATACACTGAGACATTTTCAGATCTCATTACTGTATGCAAATGCATTATTTATGCAGCAGAACTATTGAAGCCCAAAGTAAAGAATCAATGCACACTTATTTCAGCATAATTCTGAAATGTTCAGCCTGATCTAAATGTCTGAAATGGATCGTTTGTAATATATATAAAGGGGTCATACGATGCTTTTTCCATAAAGATCATTATTTTGTGTATTTGGTGTAACAGAATATGTTGACATGCTTTAATGTTCAAAAAACACATTATTTTTCAAATACTGTACATTATTGTAGGTCCTCTATGCCCCGCCTCTCTCAAACGCTTAGTTTTCTACAAAGTCCCTCCTTCCGACAAGCGCAGTCTGCTCTGATTGGCCAGCTGACCCAGTGCATTGTGATTGGCCGAACACCGCAAGCACTCGTTGGAAATGTAACACCCCTTACCATAATCGTGAGCTTCATCTTTCAAAATAAATGTAAAGATAGTAAATAATGTCATTAGTTTTACCATCAGTTCAAGCCCGAAAGGGGAACAGACACAGTAATGATGCAGTACACAAGCCACAGTTAAGACAGCTGACTCCACTGTGATGTGACCGTCTCTCTCTCTCTCTCTCTCTCTCTCTCGCACACATACACACACGCGCACACACAGCAAAGTCAGAATTACCTCCTCTCCTAGGTTCACGAAACGGTCGTCCATAAAATGCATTGCTGTTCTGTTGTAAGTAATCTTAAAGATTCCTAAATGCATCTACTTTCGGAAGGCCAAATAAAGTGCTTTTGCTTTCGCACTGAAACACACAGCGTCTCCCTGACATGCTGCTTCAACACTAACTGTGGTTACTGAAACCACGCCTTCTTTCTTTGCGTGCACATTTGGGCGGCATTATGCTAATATATCCACATAGTGAGGTAGATATGTGGGGGCGTGTTAGAACGAACCGTTTTAGGGGGGCGTGGCAGAGTCTTAACTTTGATAAAGAATATCTCTTTGGTGTTGAGACTTTAGTCTTTGCAACTTCAGGGATCTTATCTATGCACAATCAGCTTGTAACACTCCAAAGAGAAAGGAAAACTTGAAATCGCATCATATGACCCCTTTAAACCATCCGGTTTCTAAAAAAACAAATCCAGATCTTACCTCACAATCTAAAATCCAGTTGTCTCTTATTGATGTCATGAAATTTGTGGCTTGCAGTCCATGTCTGTTATAGCTTGAGGTCATCTGTATGCAAGAGTTTTCCTAAAGAGTGACAAAACACAATTATTATCTTGGAAAAATACACATTTAAAATTTACACTCTTTTTCTTCCAGGTAAACGGACTAAAAATATTGATGTGAACATCTTGCACTCAGTGCTATATGCAGGTTTTGGTCCAATCAAATTCTGTCTACAATGACAATGCCACATAATAATAATAATAACAGCATACAACATGCTTAAAGGAATATTTCACCCAAATATGAGTCCTCTATCCATAATATTACGTTCTCCATTGAAAAAGTAATCTCGTCTGAATCAGGAGAGAAATCTGCACAGATCAAGCACCATTTACAAGTGAAAACTGTTCAAAACAGATCTAAACAAATTCGTATTTGGCCAGAAGTGATGGTTTTAAATTAAAATGTCTTAATGATGAATTTGTTTCTTATAAACAAGCAGTTTTTCGTTTCACAAGATGTTAATTGATGGGCTGGATTGGTGTGGATTATTGTGATGTTTTTATCAGCTGTTTGGACTCTCATTCTGACGGCACCCATTCACTGCAGAAGATGAGGAGGAGTACATTTTTCAGCGAATTTTCATTTTTGGGTGAACTATACCTTTAAAATGAGAACACTGGCTTATAGCCAGAGTTTGATATAGAAAGCAATGCATTCAAGCACAGATCCTGGATCAGGTTCCATATGTCAGTCATTTGAGTTCACAGCTTCGGTTTGCACACAGCGACTGATGGAAGAACAGTGTGTTTTTTGCACTGTTGTTCTGGAGAAGATCAATGTGAGCTGCAGCAGTCGGCTCCGTGTGCGGGGTACTGAATAGCAGCCAGATATGTTTTCCTTCTTTCATGTGTGTGTGTGTGTCTGTGTGTGTGTGTGTGTGTGAGAGAGAGAGAGAGAGAGAGAGAGAGAGAGAGAGTTGATGTCTATAGCCTCAGGCAACAGCAAGTTAACAAATGTACAAAGCAGGAATGAAGCCTCATTTCCATAAAGCACCCAATGTAGAAGAGTGACTATTTAAATGGGCTCCTTTGTTTCTAATTGTGTTCTGCTTTCTTGCGTGTTGTTCTCCAAAAAAAAAAGACTCAGGTCTTGCACTGACATATACTCAGTGTTTTTACAGTTTACTTAGTAAACCATCTTTTAACGAGAGCTGCTCAACCAAAATGATCTTCACACAATAGTAAAGATTTATTAGCTATCTGTGTATGTTTATTGGAATTGCACCTTTTTTAGGTCTCTGAATCACTGATTCTTCAGTGCAAATGGATCTAAAGACATAATAGAGCAATATTCAGTGCTGTAATTATCACAAGAGTGTAGTTTATGTGCAATTATATTGCATATCGGTTGTGCTTTGTGTATAATTTTAATTATCTAGCTAATTTAATATGCCATAATGGCATATGTTAGGTTTGTTCTCAAGCAGCTCTGAAGCAAGCTTACAACAAACCTTTTTCTAATGGAACTAATGTGTGTCGATATAACCCCTCACCTTACTACAAGAAAGTGTGTCATGGTTGAACGAATGTTCATAAATGCCAGTCACAGCATATGATTCATGCCATGGCTACCTGTTGCAAAATCTAAAGGAAAAATTGCTTATTATAATTTTATATTATAAATTAATATTTTTATTATAAAATGAATGTTCTGCATTAATATAAAGTAGCCTACTGAAATATTAGACTATTTGCATTGTGACAAACAAACTAAAATAAATACATTAAATCATGTTCGGTGGTGTTGCAGCTTAACCTTCAGCACCATCTATCGCAGCAAGCCTAATGTTCGGTTAAATCAGCATAAATTAAAGGTAGTACAACAAATACTAGATCATTTTATTTAGCAAATTTTACAGACTGAATACACAATGTTGTTTTGTTTAATTATTTATTTATATAGAGAAATTCAATTCATGGATTTTGATAGAGTATTTTATGGTAAACTGTGCTGATTGTCCTAAAAATAATATCGCAATGCAAATAATTCTTAATGGTCTTAAAAACAGGGTTTTTCATTTACTTAAGAAAGAAAGAAATTAATACTTAATATTTATATTATAATACTTTTAAAACTTACATTGAATACATTTAAAATGTCGAGAAATTCAATTTCAAATAGATTCTGTTCTTTTGAACTTTCTGTTCATGAACGAATCCTGAAAAAATGATCATAGTTACATTTTAAAGTGTTTTAAAATAGAAAACCATTATTTTAATTTTGAAATAATATTTCACAATATTACTGTTTTACTGTATATTTGCAGCCTTTGTGAGCGTACAAGACTTCTTTAAAAAATATTAAAAAACCTTACAGATTAAAAATGACTATATAATCCAAATAAAATATTATACATATACAGTATTCATTAGTTTTTTTAAGATGAAATATGACCTATACATATGATTGGTTTTATGATCAGGCTACCATGTTTATTCTGGACAAGCGATTTGCATTTTATACAAAGTGTCTAATTATTCTAATTTATGTTTATTCAGTGTTTATAGCAAATTACAGTCTCTAAACAGATTGAAATTTAATTAGTCCTCTTTATGGATCTCTTTGCATGGACAACAAGGGTCCCTCAGGGGTACCGCAGTAAACATCACTGTATAATTTGCATGCCTCGAGTAGGTCTGCTTTATGAATGCTGCCCGTGACCTTTTATGAACATATTCTTCTTCTTTTGGCATTTTCATGCTGTTATTCAGAGGCCTCTGACTCTTCCTAACATTGATGTGGAGTATGGAATATATCAAGGCTGCATTTATGTTTACTCAAACACACAGCCAGGCGGCCGCACACATCGGCAGAATGACATCACCCTCAGATATATAATTATTCCAGGCTACAGTTCCTACAGATGAGACCTGGCGCTCTCAAGGTTGCTCTTTATGGCTCGGCTTGACACATGATTTATAAGGTTAAACACAACCTTTGCTGTGTTTTGGGGAAGCTACTAGCTCTCCTCATAATTTACAGTTAAACTAACAAACAAGATACACTTTTAATAAAAGGTAAACACTAGTAACTAACAAAATGAGCAGTATTTAGGCACAAAAATAGCGAAGATGTCAATACATAAACTGTGATACTAACTAGAAAACATCCTAAATGTATATTATGGAGTTGTACGAACTGCAGGATTTATCTAAATATGTGTGTGTGTGTGTGTGTGTGTGTGTGCGTGTGCGTGTGTGTGTATATACATATACTGTATATTTCACTTGGTTATGCTGCATGTGCAAATTAATGTCACTTGACAAAAAAAATGAAACGATATACCATATTGCAACATTATAAAAACACACCTTAAAAATTAATATTTGTTAACTGAACAGTGGAAAAAGTGGAAATAAAATAAAATATGAGTATTAGAAGAAAAGCTTAAATGAAAAATGTTGCATTGATTACTCACTAAAGAAAGTAAGTACTAAAATTACTGAAACTAAAACTAAAACTGAAATAAATCTAATTTAAAGCTAAATAAAAACAAATTAAAAAAAATAACTACAAACTTCAAAAGCACATAATGTTATTACAAAAATCTAATAAAAACAGAAAATAATTCAAAATATTAATAAATACTATACTAGTATATAAAATACTAACATAGCACTGCCTCTGGATAGAGATGTATACCAGCCTTTTCTAGTAGATCGCAATCGGTCACAGTCTCACGAACAGCTTGTTTACTGACACATAACTGTTCAGAAAACCCTTCACGACCATCTGGAAATCCGAAATGTTTGTGCTATGTTGTACGTTAGTAAAAACACTGACACTCATAGAAGAGACTGTCCATATTGAGCAGACTCAGGGTGGCCGGATATCATTCACTCTATAGTTCTGTTCCAAAACCTTTCTGTCTACTACCTACATAGGAAGATGCCTTCTAAGGGAGCATCATAACTGAAGACCCTTAAGGAAATATGTATGTCCAACTTCGTCTGCTTAAGGACATCATACTGGTGTGGAGTGATATACAGTACTATACAAATCTCAACTGCTTGTTGAGGGTCGTGGCCTAATGTTTAGAGAGACAGACTTGTAACCCAAAGGTTGCAGGTTCGAGTCTCTGTACCAGCAGGTATTGTGGGGGAAGTGAATGTGAAGCGCTCTCTTCCACCCTCAAATGTATCTTTGCAAAATGTAACTATATTACCATCCAGCTGTAATCTGCTAAATGTGACTATAAGGCATGAAGATATTAACATATTATAAACATTAAGAACATGATTTTCTGTTAAGCTGCTTTGAAACAATGTGTATTGCAAAAAGTGCTATACAAATACATTTAGATTGATTTGACTAAGCTAACATGATTCTCTAATAAGCCTAAAAATACATAATATTGAGTATTTTAATAAGTATATTTAGCATTTCTAACACTTCATCCACCATCTTGGATGGACAGTTTCCATATAGAAGTTGTAGCAATGCATTATTGCCTTGAGAATTTCATATGGACTTGTTTTCCAATTAAATATGCTTTAACATTCTTTAAATACAATGCATTTACTTTAGAAGCAACTAAAAGTGGTAGTTCACTCAAAAATGAAATATTCTGTAGCCATTGGTAAAAAAGTAAAAATAATACTATGGAAGTCAATGGCTACCGTCAACTGTTTGGTTACCTACATTGTTCAAAATATCTTCTTTCGTGCTCAGCATAAGTAAGAAACTCATACAAGTTTGGAATACATTGAGGGTGAATAAATGACAGAATTTTCATTTTCGGGTGAACCATCCCTTTAAGGATGTTTCTTAATGTGTATTTAATAAAAATATTTTGTCACTGTTTTGCATATAAATAAGTTAAAAACATGAGAAAAATCAGCAGTGCATGCATACTCGTATTAAAGATATGATCTATGAAAACAAATCTTCTGCAGTTTTGCTTCTAAAGTGTGTTTTTCCCCTGTAAAGTATCTTTTTTTAATCATTTTAAGTGCAAAAGAAGACGAAGAAGAAGAATAGGATTTTTTTGCAGTGCAAGTGATGCAGTGTTGTTCTATATCAAAAATGAGGCATCTTAGAAGGCTGCATAATCATGCCGTCTAAAGCGTATCTGTATGCTTCAAAGTGCCACCTACCTATAGCTGCTGACTGTGTTTTGGAACAGAGTCTTTGTGTTCATTCTCCGGCTCTTCCTCCCTCCCCCTCTGTAATTCCCTCCCTATCTGAGCTATTGCATGCTCTTTCTGTCTCTGTCTCTCTCTCTCTCTGGCTCCAGTGAGACAGCGTGTTCACTGTACTTTGCGGTTGCCCTGGCTTTCCCTTTCGGCAGGCTGCAGTACGAGACAGAGAAAGAGAGACTCGCCTGTCACGCACTGATCTGACCCCTGCTTCTGTGGACCAAAGACACCTCAATGTCTAGCAGCAAAACACCACATTACTGCAAGATAAAAGAGCAAATGCAGGTTGTTAAAGTAAACATTAAAGGAATAGTTCAGATAAAAATGAATGTTCTTTCATTATTTACTCACCCTCATGTCGTTCCAAACTCATTTGATGTTTTTTTTTCAGTGGAGCACATAAGGTGAAGAACATTTACAGTGGATGTGAAAGACTCATTGCCAGTTATCGCAAACACTTGATTGCAGTTGTTGCTGCAAAGCGTGGCACAACCAGTTATTAGATTTAGGGGGCAATTACTTTTTCACGTAGGGCCAGGCAGGTTTGGACAGCTTTTTTCCCTTAATAAAATAAATAATCATTTAAAAACTGCATTTTGTATTTACTTGCATTATCTTTGTGCAATATTAAAATTTGTTTGAGATCTGGATCTTTTAAGTGTGACAAATATGCAAAAAAATTAAAAATAAAAACCAGGAAGGGGGCCAACACTTTTTCCCACCACTGTATTCAACTTTTTTCCATGCAATTCATAGTGACCATGTCTGTTAAGCTCCAAAAAACACCATAAAAAGAGTTAAACATTAGAAATATCAGACGTAAGATGTCACATCAGGTTTGATGTCAATAACATTGTCACAAAACATGATATTGTTACATGTCTATAAGAATTAAAATGAACACTAAAGGTTTTGACAGTTTATTTTTCTATTGAATATGAAATTATTTTTTCTGTTATATACATACATATATACATGTTATTTTTATTTGAATTGCAATATTGACATATTTACAACTTGAAACACAATGAATTTATTTTTTGTCCATAAAGAAATATTCAAATATATATGAATATATTTGAATATAGTTTAAAAATATTATAATATATCTGGTTCTTCAATGAAAGAAATAAGAAGCATCTTGATTTTTACTTGTTTTGACTAATTTAATTTAATATTTTGTCTTATTTTAAATCATCTTGAGGCCACCTGGTTGAGAACCAATGCTTTACAGTCATCATGAAATGCTCATTTTCTTCTATAACGTGACATATTTCCTAGTGAAACAGGACATTCAATGAGAATAAAATGATTTTATCCATTGGATCATAAAATCTGGTTTCTGTACTGTGTATGTTTGGAAGTGTTAGGTGAAAAAGTGGGATTTGTAATGTCATTTCTGGGGCGGGACATGTTATTATATTTTGATAAATGATTATAAAGACAAACATTTTTTTCTTTGTCAACATGCACAAATGTATCGCCCACAAAAAGACCATCAACATGAGTTAAAAAGTCATTTTAACTTTTAAAATTTTAACATGGATCCAATTTCATATGTACATAGTACAGTATTAACGTCTGTTGAATTCACACACCCTTTGGGTTCGATTATGGGTGGGACTCACACAAGATCGTCTTCCAGCAATTAGTTAGTGTTCGTTATCTGGAGGGCTGGGGGAAAAAGCATACTGGACTGAACTGTATGACTCAGTGTGCTGATTTCCCAGGCCTGAGGGCAGGCAGAGGTTAGTATGGGGCTAATTACAGACCACAGAACTACTAACATCCTATAAAACATTCAGCAGGGACACCCAGACTACAGAATGAGGGTGTAGAGACTCAAAAGCCCTGCACTGAAGAGAAAACTCAAAGGTTACATCCTCGTCATGCTCAAGGCAGAGACGTGTTCCTTTCTGACGGTCATTGTGTGAAGATACGAGTTGTTTTGAGCACCATCCACAGGCCTCTCAGTGACAGACTTCTGGTTTTGTTCTTCGAGTTCAAACGAAGCCAAGAAACGACATGATCTATAAAGCGCTTGTAAACTTTAATCACCGCAGCTGAGTCATCGCTTTAGGCTCTGAATGAATAGTTGTTTGAGAATGACATGGTTTTTTTCTCATTCTGTCAGTCGAGACCTAGCTTATTGTTCTTCCTTGAAAGTTTATCAGCAATACTACCACCAGAAAATAGCATGCTAAAAGCCATCCAGTTATTACAAAGCGCTTTTAAATTCCTCAGGCAGCAGAAATAATGACTTTTTTTGGTTCCGGCCTTCCATTTTTCATGCCGCTGTCACAGCCAATGATTTGATTTGGAACCAGACTCCTCATTTGCATATAGCCTAAATATAGCCAGCGAATGTCAATGCAAACAAAGTGCGATATGTCTATAGTCTCTATATTTCTCATATGCACAAAATCACAAAATAGGACATAAATATGAGAGTTCGAGCAATACAGTCATGGTCTGTTACAAAACCCAGTGAGCTGCCTATATAATCAACTGCTTTCTAAGGGTGCATCCAAATCATCATGGGACCTCATGGCTGATTCAGGATGTTCTACATGAGCAGCAGCATCAAATTACAATACTTATGCACAGTGCACAAGATTTTGCTATTTTATGATATGATAATTAATGTTTCTGATGCCTGATGACAAATTCAAAATCAGACGTTGCCAATTTTGTTGTTGTTGTAGGAATTAAACAGTATTTACAGTATTGCATTATTTTTATCTATTATATATTTTTACATTATTTTATAATATTGTATCATTGTTATTAATATTTGTAATTTATTTTACATTTTAAGGATTTTTTTTCATTCAAACCGTACAAAACAGGTCTTAAGTTTTTATTTGTTATTGTTATAGAAAGAAGCAAGAAGAAATATTAAGTACAAATAAATAAAAAGAGATACAATTCTAATTAAAATAAAAAAAAACCTCTTAAAGGAAGAGTTTCAAAAAATAGCATAATTGTAGGACTTTCAACAGATTGCTTAATAAGACTTTCAACAGATTTCAATGGATGATAAACTTAAAAGCATTCTTATATGCATACATTTTTTTTAAATATATATATAATTTAAAAAAAATCACAAATTTTATTATACTAAATTTAATTATATACCAATTTAATATACATTTTATAATCTATTTGTACAAATATAAACTATTATTTATATATTATATATATATATATATATATACTGTATATATACACACACACACACACACACACTTTTTTCACCTCGTATACCATCCTGAATGTGCACAGTGAAATGCATTATGAAATTGACGTCTGCACGAAGAATACATGCTTATGAAGGCATCTTAAAAGGCAACATAATCATGCATTTCGGAACAGCATTCCCGCTGTGAGCACTTAAAATGCTACCCACGTAGACAGCTCACTAGGTTTTGGAAGAGAGCCTCAGTGTGTGTGTGTGTGTGTGTGTGTGTGTGTGTGGACCGCCAGTCATATGTTTTGCATCTTTACGTAATGGAGCTCCTGGTACGATATCCCATAAGAAAGAGAGGGAATGCAAATTAGAAATGACTGTTACAATAGAGAGCATTCCAAGATGGAGAGGAAACGAGAGGGAATAATTCGATTTTTCTGGTGAAATCAAGCACTGAGCCATTCATGTCTGTTCTGCTCTCCGATGGGTCACAGACCCGCGAGGCCATAGATTCGAGTCGGGATAAACATTTTATATCGAAGGAAATATAATAGTGCAATAGTGTGCTACTGTAATACTGCAAAATTCTCAATGTCACAAAGGCTTTTAATGTTTAGTTTTCCACAAATCAGATGGTAACATAGAAGCTCTGTGCTGTCACTCAAGACATTTTCCAAAAGAAAACCTGGTCCAGGATAAATCCATCTGCGGGATTTAAACCTTTATTAAATCCAAAACACACATACAAGCGTTTTCCTCCTGAAGCCAGCTGCCTTTCCAATGAAATTCTTTAAAACAGTTTAAACACACTATGGAATCTGTTATAGGTGGGATTAAGCACTTTAAAATGAGCGATTGGTGTTTTTAATGAAGGATTTGTCGATTTAGAGGCTTCTCACATCATAATACGCCTATCCTTGTTTTAAGCAAGTGAAAATACAGTACAATTACCAGGCATTAGATAGGCTTAAAATGAATAATTACAGCAGGAATTATGCTTTCTGTTGCAGAGAGGTTGACTGTTTGACACATTTTTAATTGCTAGACTTTACTTCTTATTTGAGAGAGTCTAATAAGTGAGATTTAGCTTAATTACAGGAGGTCCGAATGCCTCGGTGAGCAGAGGACGAGTCGTCCCGCTTGTCTTTCTCTGCAGTGGCTGTCACAACACTACAAGCAGTAATCAAAGCATTTCTTCGGGCTCTAATAGCTGGATGACCACACTCTCTGTTTGTGTTTCTCTGTGCCATTTGTGTGCCCTCGAGTGGAAGGATTCCTGAAGCAAGAACTGTAATGCTGACATTAATGATAGCTCCACAGCTCTACTCCCAGGAGCTTTCGAGACTAATTTAAACACACTCTTAACCCAAATTCCTGCTTTGTTTACTGATCATGTGGAGGGCTGGGTGTATTTTATCGCAATATATTGTAGCCTGTTTTGTAGATATTTATGTATATCCATTGAAATTATTCATTCAGAACAACCATTTCAATCAAAATGCTATTGTTCACAAATAAATTCAAAATTATTAAAGCAAGAAGTAAAACACAGCAAACATTTTTTTATAAATATATATATTTTTTGCACTAAAAGACCACAAGTTTAAATGCACCAATATAACAATATTCATAAACAGCAAATGTATATGCATATATTCTTACTAAATATTTTAATATATGAAAAATGTCCGTGAACAGTCTGTGATGGCACAAATGAATCACTGAATCAGAGTTTTGAATCAATTCATTGAACTAATTCAGAGAAATTAATCAAACAACTCTAAAACTCTTTTTGTTACTGAAGTTTAAATGAAAGAAGCATTTTTATAAGGCATGAGACCAGAAGGATCACAAAATTAGCATCACAAAATAAGCTGATTAAAAAAGCATCTTGATATACTCAATAATTTTAATTATCTCTGCATAATTTTAAATCACCAGCAAATTCATTCCATGAGTATTAAAAGTACCAAACCTAAATATTAATATACTGTATGTATTACTCTCCAGCACTGTGTTTTTTATTCTGAACACTGTTTGTATATATATATTTTTTATTTAATGAGCAAATTTTATATGACAGTATAACTAACAACATATCTTACAATATAGATGTTGTTGTTTTTTCCAGAAATGCAATGGAAAATAGTTTGTAAATAAGCTGATTAAAAAAGCATCTTGATATACTCAATAATTTTAATTATCTCTGCATAATTTTAAATCACCAGCAAATTCATTCCATGAATATTAAAAGTACCAAACCTAAATATTAATATACTGTATGTATTACTCTCCAGCACTGTTTTTTTTTATTCTGAACACTGTTTGTATATATATATTTTTTATTTAATGAGCAAATTTTATATGACAGTATAACTAACAACATATCTTACAATATAGATGTTGTTGTTTTTTCCAGAAATGCAATGGAAAATAGTTTGCATATTAATTATTCATGTGGTAATGCCTGTTTGAGGATTATCCAGTGAATCAAATACTTCACAAATAAAACTTCATCTCATTTGATTATTCAAATTGATTGTTCCTAAAGTCTGATTGGATGAGCCAAATTCAAAGCTGTCCAGTGACATCAGTCAAATTCTGTATTGATGCAGTGAAACATTGTTGCTTGGCAGCCATCAACAACTAGTATTTTACTTATCAAAGTTTTTCTCATATTGATTTGTTTGAGACACAAAATGTTACACTTTTGTGTTCACCATTACATGTAAATATAATAAAGCAGTCCTGCCCTCTGATAATCACAAAAATGTACAAAAATTATTATTATAATTTTTTTAATTCATACTTTTATTCAGCAAGGATGCATTAAATTGATCAAAAGTCACAGTAAAGACATTTATAATGTAAATGCTGTACTTTCCACTCGTCAAAGAACCCTGAAGAAAACTGTTTTCAACAAATAGAAATATTCAAATAGAAAACCGTTATTTTAAATTGTAATAATAGTCCACAATATTACAGTCTTTACTGTATTTTTAATTAAATAAATGCAGCCTTGGTGAGCAGAGGCAACTTCTTTCAAAAACATGTATTATATACAGTATAGTACAGTAAAAACTAGCTGATGCATTTCTACCACAACACTGTACACTCTCAGAAATAAAGGTGCAAAAGCTGTCACTGGGGCGGTACCTTTTCAAAAGGTACATGTTTGTACCTAAAGGGTCCATTTTGGTACCTTAAAGGTACATATTAGTACTTAAAGTGTACATATTAGAACCTAATAGGAACAAAAGTGTACCTTTTGAAAAGGTACCACCCCAGTGACAGCTTTTGTACCTTTATTTCTCAGATTACAGCATCCTAATGTTTAAAGTGTTTGAATGCGAGACTGCCTGTGAGTCACTTCACCCGCCTTGAAAGTATTTATGAAGCACAAGTTCATTAGCACAAATCCCATTGAGCACAAGTGTATGTGTTTGACTGTTTATATGAGTGTTTTCGGCTCATTTCTGGTTGCACTCATTCACCTCTACAGATTATGGTGCTGTGCCTGCTATTGACTGTCTCTCCGCTGTCTGTTTTCCCTCTCGCTTTCTCTCTCTCTCTCTCTCTCCCTCCCTCTCATGATGGTAAAAATATCTGCAGACAGCAGGAACACAGGCACAGCTCTCTCTCTCTCTTTCTCTCCCACCCATGTGATCTCTCAGGCAGGCGTCACTGTGCACAATCTCCAGCCCTCCGCCGGCTGCAGCTAATGAGTCTTTGTGTGGCTCGAGCGAATGAGAGCGAGTCTTCGGTCTGTTTTAGACCGGAGCGTATGCTAACAGCAGTGGAGACCGGGAGCGTGCAGTTTACCTCTCTCGCCCCGGTCTCCTCTCTCGCCCCAGTGCAATGGAGGGCCTTTATTCAGCACGTCTCATCTGGCTCTGAACGGCGTGAGGGAGGAGAGTAAAGCAGCGGCGGACGCAGGTTGGTGCATTTTGAAATGAAAGCATGACTCGTGACCTGTGTTTCTGTTCTGATGTGTCACGCACAGCCTGATGGGAAATCTGAGGTCAACTTCATGTGAGCGATTAAGTTAACTGCATACGATTGCCAAGCAACTTTGAAACTGGCTGCATTAATGTCAAAAATTGAATTAATGTGCATCATAGGTGTAAGTCAGTGTGTTGTCTGTTTCATTATATTTATTAAAAATATCTCAGAGAGAGAGTATGGCTTGTCATTTGTTTTAAATAATCTTTTGGTTTGTTTCCATCAAGTTCCAAATAAGACGGGAAAATAATCAATTGAAATGTTGAAATGAAGCGCCTTTCGTTTATAAAATGAAATATATAGATCCCAAAATAGGTATTTCCACATGACTGTGTTAATATATAAAAGTTTTTTATAGATTAAATTATTTAAATATAGATGATTCCAAAATAGGTATTAACACATGATTTTCTTAATATAGAAATTAAAATTAAGATTGTTAGATTAATAATTAAAATTTTATTTATATACAAACCTTTTTTATAGATGAATTAAATATATTAAATAGAGCTGATCCAAAAATAGGCATTAAACATGATTGTCTTACTAAATAAACTTTTTTTAAATTAATTAAATATATTAAATATAGATTGTCCCAAAATGTGTATTATCACAGTTGTTTTAATATACAAATCTTTTTTTATAGATTATAAAAATATATATAATCCTAAAACAGGTATTAACATTATTGTAATAATATATAAACATTTTATATAGATCAATTAAATAAAATAAATATGGATTATTCCAAAATAGATAATACCACATGATTATTAATATATAAACCTTTATTTAACAGATTAATTAAATATATTAAATATAAATTATGCCAAAATTTGTATTACTACATGATTGTATTAATATATAAACCTTTTTTATTTTAGTTTAAATGTAATAAATATGACCACATTACCGTATTAACATATAAACATTTTATACCTAAATAGGATTATCCTAAATAATGTATTACCCCAGGATTGCATTAATACATACATAATCTTTTTTTCTGATGAATTTGAAGAAAAAAGAACTATATTGTGATATGCAGTTTGTGTGATATAACATTTCTCATATTGTGATATAAGATTGTGGTCAACCTTCCCAACCCACTATAGGTCTCTCCTCATACCGCTCAGCATGGTGCCAAGAAGTATCGATCGCTGTAGGTTGTCAGTGCTGCATTGACAACACTGAAGTACATGTGTATGTCCGTATTATACAGAACTCGTCCGGGGAGTGGCGGTTTTTGTCTCTACTGGCTTTTGCTGCAGGATTTTTACTTGTAACATGCTGCAAGTGTGCTGTGGAAAACTACAGCAGCTAAGAGAAGACAAAGCGAGAGAGAGAGGGAGCGAGAGCTAGAGATGTAGAGGAGAAATAACTAGCTGTGTGTGGAGAGTCCGTCTCTCTCTAGTTCAGCAGTCAGCTCCTGTTACCTCGGGTTAGCCGGAGATGTCATGCTGATTCACTGTGTCAAGAAATGGGAAAAGTTGCTCCTCTGGCTGAAGTCTCGATCGCAAGTGCGGGATCTTCAACATCGACCGTTTTAAAGTTGCAAGTCGCATCTGCTGTAAGAAAATACAGTAATAATGTCATGAAATTTTGCAGCATAAGTGCAACCCAAATCGTATTCCTAAATGAATCTTTTTCACACTCATTTCATCAGTGAATACCCTCTGATTACAGATGCGCTGTTGCATGAACGTTTATTTTTGAATCTTGGATGTGTGTGTGTGTGTGTGTGTGTGTGTGTGTGTGTGTGTGTGTGTGCAGTAGATGCCCCATAAATGAAAAAAAGCGAAATGACTCTCAAATGTGAAATTCACTATTTGTGCAGGTGTATTAGCGTCTCCATGGCAACCGCTTTGGGTATCGCAGGGCAGCGCAGCATCCGCTGAGGACGGAAAATGCGAATGGATTTTCAACAAGGGGAACTAATTATGATGATTACGAGAAAATTGACTTACATTGTGTCTCCAAAACTAGAGAAGCCATTTCCAATTATTGCAAACCTACCGCATCTCGCCGGACTGCTGTGGGATTCAAACAGATATGTGGCTTAGATCAAGGGAATGTTTCTCCATCCAGTTCTTGAAAGCTAGGATAGTATGTAATGGAAAAAGACAACGGTTAGCATTCTTATTCATCTCAAAAGCAGTTGCAATCCACTTTTTCTTCTGTTTTAACATCCACCAGACAAGATGGCTAAATCTAGTTGAATTAAAACTCAACTGCACAGTAATTTCAGGTATCATTCATGTCTGAATCACAAACGGTGTTCAATATGTTATGCAGCAAAGATCAATACACTGGTTTAAGGTTTTGTTGAACAACTTGTCCAACTTGCATTTCTTTCTATAATTGTGCACTAATCAATATCTTCAGTTAATTCAAAATTGGTACCCAATATAGAAATCATCCTAGCTGGTTTCTTAAAAACCGTTATCCACACTTACAAGTTGTAAGTACTGATTATTGGAATAAGTCTGACAAGAAAATACCATTTCGGTCTTCGTAACTTGCCATTTCTTTATCATTATTTGTGAAATTTACTAACAATCTCTGAGTAAAAATCATTAAGTAATTTTTCAGTGATAAATAATTATAAAGGTCATGAAAAAGTCATGCAAATTCATTTGTTTAAAGGGGTTTCAATTTTTCCTTTCTCTTTGGAGTGTTACAAGCGCTTGGTGCATAAAGAAGATCTGTAAAGTTGCAAAGACTAAAGTCTCAAATCCAAAGAGATATTCTTTATAAAAGTTAAGAGTCAGCCACACCTACCTAAAACGCCTCGTTCTAACACGCCCCCACATATCTACATCACGATGTGGGAAGATTTGCATAACGCCGCCCAAATGTTCACGCAAAGAAAGAAGGCGTAACTTTGATTCTCGCTGTAGTATTGTTGCTGCCGCCGTGTCGTGAAGACGCTGTGTGCTTCGTTGTGAAAGCGAAACTACTTTGTTTGGCCTTCCAAAAGAGGACGATATCGCTTCGTCATGCCTGGAGCTGATCCGTGCTGGTCGCTGAGGAAATACATCAACTTTGCACTGTGGATCGCCGGATCGGCTTTCACCGTGGACGAAGCGGAGTCCAGCCCGGGGTCGTCACATGTGGTTGCCACAGGCATCACAATATGGTAAGGTGCGTAACATTTCCGTCACACGCTTGAGGAATTCGGCCAATCACAATGCACTGGATAGCTGGCCAATCACAGCACACCTCGCTTTTTCAGACCGATGAGCTTTGTAAAAATCGACGCGTTTCCGAAAGGCGGGGCATAGAGGAGAAACAATAATGTACAGTATGTGGAAAATAATGTGTTTTTTTAACTTTAAACCGCATAAACACATTTCATTACACCAAATACACAAAATAATGTTCATTTTAGCAGCATCATATGACCCCTTTAATGTATTAACTAACATTAACAATACATTTATTACAGTATTTATAAATCTTTGTTAATGTTAGTTAATGAACATAGTCATTCATTGTTATAGTTTGTTAATTCACAGTGCATTAACTAATGTTAACAAGTACTGCTTTTAATTTGAATAATGCACTAGTAAATGTTGAAACTAACATTAACTAAGATGAATAAATGCTGTAGAAGTATTGTTCATGCTTAGTTCATGTTAACTAAAGTAGTTAACTAGCGAACCTTATTGTAAAGTGTTACCGTTAATAGTTTTTGTTAATATTTTACATTAGTTTTTATTCTTATATTTTCCATTTTCATTTTAGTTAAATATTTAGTGTGTTTTTTATGTCTATATATTTTTGTTAATTTTTATTTCAGGTTTAATTTTAGTCATTTTATTAAATCAAGTTAAAGTAAATGAAAATGAGAAACGTTTACTTGACAACTAGTTGTAATAAAATAAGTTTTATATATATTTTAGTGTCATAATTTCAGATAATGTTAATTCATTTTTTTGTTTAGTTTTTGTTAACGCCAAGGTCATGGGTTCAATTCCCAGGGAAAGCAAGGAAAATGCGGAAAAATTCCCTGGTGGGAATATTGATCAGAATCAAATAGTTTCAAGAAAACTACTGGGATGCCACCTTAAAGGTAACTCAGAATGTAGCCTTGTAGTGCATACAGTTTTCTGTGGATTAAGTTTCTCCAAAGCTTGAGAGTAGGTGCTTTGAGTGTGTTTGTTGAGAACAGAGCCATGTTCTGTCCTTATGGGAGGGAGAGGGAGACACATTCCACTGCGCTGCTGTGATTTGGAAGCTCTCCAGCTGCTGTTTTTACCACACACACACACACACACACACACAGGTTTACTTTTGTGAAAAGTGGGGACATCCCATAGGCATAATGGTTTTTATACTGTACAGACCGTATATTCTATCGCCCTACACCAACCCTACCCCTAAACCTACCCCTCACAGGAAACTTTGTGCTATTTCAGATTTTCAATACACTCCATTCTGTGTGATTTATAAGCGTTTTGAAGAGTGGGGACATGGGGTAATGTCCTGAAAAGTCACCTTCTCCTTGTAATACCTATGTCATACCTTTGTCATTATACAAATTTATGTCCTCATTTGTCACAAAAAACGCATACACACACACACACACACACACACACACATACACACACACATACACATACACATACACACACACACATACACAGAGAGAAAAAATAGGCCAAGGCTGGTTTTGCCCAGAGGTTCAGCTGGGCCAAAATGAGCTGGAACAGCGTTCCGGTGTCATGCGAGATTCCATTCTGCAGCAGAATTCTTTGATGCCATGTATTTTATTAATGTATTTTAGTCATATTTCACATAGCATGTTAACTAAAGCTATAAATGATCCAATCAAACATTTCTCGTTTTGTTTTGTTTTTCATCAAATAAACCTGTAAAAAGTATCACGATTTCCACAAAAAATATTAAGCAGCACAACTGTTTTCTAAAGTGAAAGTGAAAGTGACGTGATGTGTAGCCAAGTACGGTGTCCCATACTCTGAATTTGTGCTCTGCATTTAACCCATCCAAATGCACACAGAACAGTGAGTAGTGAACACACACACTATGAACACACACCTGGAGCAGTGGTAATAATAAGTTTCAGCATTGATAATAATAAGAGATAATAATATGAGCACCAAATCAACATATTAGAATAATTTCTGAAGAATCATTTGACACTGAAGACTGGAGCCCCAGCTCACAGGAAATGTTCTCAGAACGTTCTGGCAAGGTTATGAATATGAAAGTTATGCATGTTTCATTTAAAGGTGACATAACCTTTTCCAGGTTTTAAGTGCTATAATCAGTTCCCCGGTTTATATAACCAAGAAAACGTGAAAAAGATTAACCCAGTAACTTTGTTTAGGTAAGCCTTTTTCTGCAAGCGTCTGAGAAAACGAGCGCGTCTGATTTCGCTCCCTTGGTGACGTGGCAAAGGGATCTCATT
>NW_015505468.1:1709797-1727601 GCF_001515645.1 Sinocyclocheilus grahami | reverse complement strand
TGTCGTGAAGACGCTGTGTGCTTCGTTGTGAAAGCGAAACTACTTTGTTTGGCCTTCCAAAAGAGGACGATATCGCTTCGTCATGCCTGGAGCTGATCCGTGCTGGTCGCTGAGGAAATACATCAACTTTGCGCTGTCGATCGCCGGATCGGCTTTCACCGTGGACGAAGCGGAGTCCAGCCCGGGGTCGTCACATGTGGTTGCCGCAGGCATCACAGTATGGTAAGGGACGTAACATTTCCGTCACACGCTTGAGGAATTCGGCCAATCACAATGCACTGGATAGCTGGCCAATCACAGCACACCTCGCTTTTTCAGACCGATGAGCTTTGTAAAAATCGACGCGTTTCCGAAAGGCGGGGCATAGAGGAGAAACAATAATGTACAGTATGTGGAAAATAATGTGTTTTTTTAACTTTAAACCGCATAAACACATTTCATTACACCAAATACACAAAATAATGTTCATTTTAGCAGCATCATATGACCCCTTTAATGTATTAACTAACATTAACAATGCATTTATTACAGTATTTATAAATCTTTGTTAATGTTAGTTAATGAACATAGTCATTCATTGTTATAGTTTGTTAATTCACAGTGCATTAACTAATGTTAACAAGTACTGCTTTTAATTTGAATAATGCACTAGTAAATGTTGAAACTAACATTAACTAAGATGAATAAATGCTGTAGAAGTATTGTTCATGCTTAGTTCATGTTAACTAAAGTAGTTAACTAGCGAACCTTATTGTAAAGTGTTACCGTTAATAGTTTTTGTTAATATTTTACATTAGTTTTTATTCTTATATTTTCCATTTTCATTTTAGTTAAATATTTAGTGTGTTTTTTATGTCTATATATTTTTGTTAATTTTTATTTCAGGTTTAATTTTAGTCATTTTATTAAATCAAGTTAAAGTAAATGAAAATGAGAAACGTTTACTTGACAACTAGTTGTAATAAAATAAGTTTTATATATATTTTAGTGTCATAATTTCAGATAATGTTAATTCATTTTTTTGTTTAGTTTTTGTTAACGCCAAGGTCATGGGTTCAATTCCCAGGGAAAGCAAGGAAAATGCGGAAAAATTCCCTGGTGGGAATATTGATCAGAATCAAATAGTTTCAAGAAAACTACTGGGATGCCACCTTAAAGGTAACTCAGAATGTAGCCTTGTAGTGCATACAGTTTTCTGTGGATTAAGTTTCTCCAAAGCTTGAGAGTAGGTGCTTTGAGTGTGTTTGTTGAGAACAGAGCCATGTTCTGGGAGGGAGGGAGGGAGAGGGAGACACATTCCACTGCGCTGCTGTGATTTGGAAGCTCTCCAGCTGCTGTTTTTACCACACACACACACACACACACACACAGGTTTACTTTTGTGAAAAGTGGGGACATCCCATAGGCATAATGGTTTTTATACTGTACAGACCGTATATTCTATCGCCCTACACCAACCCTACCCCTAAACCTACCCCTCACAGGAAACTTTGTGCTATTTCAGATTTTCAATACACTCCATTCTGTGTGATTTATAAGCGTTTTGAAGAGTGGGGACATGGGGTAATGTCCTGAAAAGTCACCTTCTCCTTGTAATACCTATGTCATACCTTTGTCATTATACAAATTTATGTCCTCATTTGTCACAAAAAACGCATACACACACACACACACACACACACACACATACACACACACATACACATACACATACACACACACACATACACAGAGAGAAAAAATAGGCCAAGGCTGGTTTTGCCCAGAGGTTCAGCTGGGCCAAAATGAGCTGGAACAGCGTTCCGGTGTCATGCGAGATTCCATTCTGCAGCAGAATTCTTTGATGCCATGTATTTTATTAATGTATTTTAGTCATATTTCACATAGCATGTTAACTAAAGCTATAAATGATCCAATCAAACATTTCTCGTTTTGTTTTGTTTTTCATCAAATAAACCTGTAAAAAGTATCACGATTTCCACAAAAAATATTAAGCAGCACAACTGTTTTCTAAAGTGAAAGTGAAAGTGACGTGATGTGTAGCCAAGTACGGTGTCCCATACTCTGAATTTGTGCTCTGCATTTAACCCATCCAAATGCACACAGAACAGTGAGTAGTGAACACACACACTATGAACACACACCTGGAGCAGTGGTAATAATAAGTTTCAGCATTGATAATAATAAGAGATAATAATATGAGCACCAAATCAACATATTAGAATAATTTCTGAAGAATCATTTGACACTGAAGACTGGAGCCCCAGCTCACAGGAAATGTTCTCAGAACGTTCTGGCAAGGTTATGAATATGAAAGTTATGCATGTTTCATTTAAAGGTGACATAACCTTTTCCAGGTTTTAAGTGCTATAATCAGTTCCCCGGTTTATATAACCAAGAAAACGTGAAAAAGATTAACCCAGTAACTTTGTTTAGGTAAGCCTTTTTCTGCAAGCGTCTGAGAAAACGAGCGCGTCTGATTTCGCTCCCTTGGTGACGTGGCAAAGGGATCTCATTCTAATATTACCGCCCCTTAATCTGTAAGTTTTCACTCACGGCGCCGTCTTTTTGATTTCGCAAGCGACGGTGTAGCAGTTCTAATGTCACTCGTGTGTTTTTAACGTAAACTTGTGTGTGAATGAGAACTTAGTTTAGTACTCGCATGCTGTGACAGCCGCTTTCTGTGCGTGTGCTTCAGATGTGTGCACTCAGAAAACTGTATATCAGAAGTTTAAACTCGTAAGGTTTAAAACGCATGATTTCAGCACGATAGACATGATACTCAGAACCAAAACAGATGTTTTTAGCAGGTCCGAGCTGTAACGACGCAGCTCTGTTTCATGTCTCATGTAATCGCTCAATCAGTGTTTCAACGGCGGAAAGACAATCAACAAAACAGCTTGTAAATATGGAGGGCGGACAGGGCCAATAGTCACAAAAGTATTACACATTCATTATATTTTTAACCAGTTGTCTTTATTATTTAATGTATGTTTGAATAAATGGTTGATGAAAACGTGTTCATCATCGTCACCATTTAAATGTTTACATTTCAACAACAAACTGAACTATAAATATAGGCTAATTATATCATTAAAAAGTTGATATAAAAACTGATTTACGTGCAAATTAAATGTGTATATGCATCTCTGTTTTTATCTTGATTATCGAGTAAATGTGTAATTATATGATTATTACATATTAAAATTGTATTTTCGTTTCATTGTTTCAGTTTCTGTGTTTCTAATTTTTATAATATGTAGCTGTTATTTTTATTTGTTTGTTTATTGTTTATTTATTTATTTGAGGATGGAGCATCATGTAATCCCCATCAGACTTTATTGTTCCCCTTCCTCCAAAATCGCAGTTGATCAGCAGCTCTGCTGGGCTTCAGTAGTCAGCCAATGGCTCTGTGAGACTTGCCGTGTGAAACAACACATTCCCTCCTTCAGTAATGAGGCTGCCAGCCAGCCTTCCTCTCTCTCTCCAGACTCTGGCGCATTGCTTTATCAGTTGTGTGTGTCTTTTTTCACTCTTCTCATTGCTGGCTCAATTCTAGCTACAGAAATAAGCAGGAGACAGGAGGGAAAAGATACAGTCAGGATGCGCTGCTGCTGCAGGTTTAGGAAATCTGTGTGAAATCTGTCCAATCCAACAGGCTGAACACAACAGGAACAGCTTTATTACATGCAAGAGCAGAAAACTAAATTTTCACATTTTATAAAGACAATGAAAGTGTTGCTTACCTGTGGTTGCTAGGCTCTTGCTATACGTATGCATAGTTGTTTTGAGTGTTTTTAGTTTTGTATGATAATATGCTCAGTCTTTTAATGTGTTGCTATGTGGTTGCTAGTTGTTCAACTTGTATAGTATTTATCTGAAACATGCTAGCAATGTGATGATACTTACCAGCAACTTCATAGCAACATTCTAAGCAACCATCCAAACCAACCTACCAACCACCTGAGTACCCTAGCAACTGCATAACAACACCCTAGCAACCAACCAGGGTACCCAAGCAACCACATAGAAACTCCCTAGCAACCACCCCAAGTACCCTAGCAACCGCATAGCAACATCCTAGAACCCAACCTGGGTACCCTATCAACCACATAGCAACCGCCCCGGGTACCCTAACAACTGCGTAGCAACACACTAGCAACCACTCTGGACACCCTAGTAACCACATGGCAACACGCTAGCTACCACCCAGTGTACCACAGCAACTGCATAGCAGCACTCTAGCAACCAACCCGGGTACTCTAGCAACCACAAATCAACACCTTAGCAACAAACCTGAGTACCATATCAACTGCATCTATCTATTTTAAACTAAAAACTACTTCAAACTGAAAACCTTCAAACTTCTAGATTTTCAAACTTTTTCAAACTTTCTGGTCTGGTTTTCTCAAGCCAACTTCAAAGTATGTCCTAATTAACTTTTTTTATCTAGTTGCTTAATTGTTTTGAGTGTTTATAATACTGTATGTTGCTAAGCTAGTTACTAGGATGTCCTGAATGGTTGCTAGGGAATTGTTATGTGGTTGCTACTTTATTCTAAGTGGTTTTATTGCATTGCTAGGACAAGATGCATTCAAAGCCATTATAAACACACACCTGTGACCAGGGCCGGATTTACCTCTTTTCGTGACATAGGCAAAACAAATTTTTGGACCCCCCTTCCCTATAATATAATAGGCCTAATATTACCACCCAAGCAAACAAAAATATTTCTTAATCAGTGGAAACCGTTACAGTGTTTTCTATCGCAATAAGCGCTTGCGTTCGGTCAATAAAAATCGAATGTAGTTCTTAATTTGTTTGAGAACTGAGAAAGACCGTTCCATATAGGCGCGGCGACGTTGCCACATAATATAATAACCACTTCGGGAGTGCATTATTCCTCTAATTTTTTTAACGACCTGGAGTCACAACCACACATCAAGACACTGTTCAGATGATTCGTTTCAGGACATTTGACATGTTTCCGTCCTGAAATCTTGTGTGTGTGTTGAACTAATTTTTTACGCACCTCATCCCAAACATTCCGTTGCAAATTCCAATAACGCAGTTATTAATGCAGTCTAATGCGGTTATTAGAGAGCGAGAGGGAGTGAGAGAGATTAAGTGCGTGTGAATACCTGCGTCTGTCTATGCGTCTCTCAGCAGTGTTCAGCAGCAGTGTCTATTAATAGCGAATCTTTAAGTTAAACTGCTTCAAGAACCTCGCTACTGTGAAATGTCGTAGCTTTTCAGCTGCGAAACTATTTCATTGATAAATTCGCGGGGCAGCGCTGACAAGAAATTTCTGTTCGCGTCTCCGCGTGTCTGCACTGTGTGTGCGTCTGTGAGAGAGACTGGGAGCAAGAAAGCGTGATTTCCGTAGCCTACATAAAAAAGGTTGAAGACATGGAAATAGTTTGCCATTTTTTACCCTATTTGTTTGTTATATTTATTTGCTCAATGTCTTCTGGGGTTTTGGTTCTTTTACTGTTGTAGATGTTCCATAGTATAACAAAAATATTATATATCTCTTCATTGTGTTTGGACCCCCAACACATGGACACTTTACTATCCCATGAGGCCACGGGAGAGGATTTATGAATGGAAGTGAAGTGACACAACTGACACAAATAGGTCATGTGACACGTCCGGATTTAATTCATACTTCCCATATTCATAATGTATAGAACATACTTTTTTTAACGGTCGTGGAGTAAATTTAAATTCAAATGTAGTACCTACTCAGAAAGTATGCGATTTCGGACACACCATCTATGTTAATGTGCCACGTTGCTTGGCAACGGTAAATGTCCTTCAGGTAGGCTAATTTTAATTTAAAGGTGTGTAATATTGTAATATTGACAGGTAGTGGTTGAAATAGTCACAATAGTGAACTGCAGTCTAAATTCAAAATATTGCAGAGAGACGTTTCTCCTGCCCCTCCTCCTCAGACTCGATGCTCACACGGGTTGCCAGATTGAGGACACGCAACAGGAACAAATGCAGTTGTCAATGGAAGGTGATGAATCCACGTTTTAATATTCCCCTGGTCATAGTGCTTTTTAGTTGGATGCTGAGGCTTTTTGGGTCAAGTAGAATCTGCAATCTCAGACCCAGTTTGTTTGCTGGCTTCCAAGGCTGCAATACACTGTGTTTTCCACCAACTGGAAAATTGGCATTGGGCATTGGTATTCTAATGCTTTAGTACAGTCAAAAAAATGACATACAGCACCTTTAATTTTCTCCTGGGTACTTCACTTCATTGTGAAAACGAGATTTTTTTGTTTTTATTTTGTTCTGAAGATTCCACTTATCTTTACAACCGTCTACCGAACATTTCTTTCTGAGCAGCATTGAGCCTTTGAGTCTGATTTCATGTTATTTTCAGTCATGCTGTGTCCTTGTACTTTGATTAATAAATTCCTGAAGCTGAGGTAGCCGCTTTATGAGTGCAACTCTGAAAACTCATCTCAAGTTTCCCATTTGTTTTCTTTCCTGAAGACACTCAATCAGACACAGACAAAATGGACTTCCTGGAAGATTGAAGTAGAATTCACTTAGTAGTTTTGTTTCTCCCTCTGCTTCCATCTGGGGTCCTGTGAGGCCTGGTGATCAATGGCAGCGAGGAGGAGGACAGGAAAGGAGAGGAGGATGTGTGCTTTAACGCTTATCACTAATTGAGTGCTTTGAGGATCGCAGCGAACATAAGCTTGATATTGAGCAACAACAGCTGACCACTTCTTCAGTGGCTGGGTTCTCAAAGTATATTTTCCCCATTTATTTTCTCCATAAGGATCTCAAACCAGCTCTGAGACGAATTACATTATAGAGTTTTATTGGAAGCAAAAAGTGTTTGAAAACACCAAAAAGTCTTTCATGTGGGAATCTTCCTACTGTGAAGCATAGCAAATGATGGAATTGAGTCAGAAATTTGACTTATATTTGAATTTTATATTTGAAATACACTTAAATGTGTATATATATATATATATATAACATATATGTATATATATATATATATATATATATATATATATATATATATATATATATATATATATACTGTATATATAATAATTGACTATAATGGGTATAAAATATATTTTGTAATTTTATTTTATTTATTAATTTAAAATTACATTAAAACCAAAGTTTTACCCATTGTCAGCAATAAGTTATTAATCATTTAAAATGTAATAAAATTAAGTATTATCAATTTTTATTTTATATATTTTAATAAGTACAGGTCATAATAAGTGTTATTTCATTTTTACATAAATATATCTGTTATGCTGAATGACGATGGATCAGTATTTCACCCATATCATTGACATTTTATTTTCACAAAAGTTATTTGAAACATTAAAATAGACACTTTACTTGCATTTAATATGCTTTCTATGTATATAAAATCACTTTTGTAAATTGAATTTGATGCGGACACCAAAATGGGACAGCTCGTCTTTGACCCACATATATTTGTATATATCTGAATATTTTGCATATATACACAGTACAATTTTTTTTGTTTTTTTTTTTACAGTAAATAAATAAAATATTATAAAATGTAAATATAGGAGAATTTGGGGAGACTTGATTATGTCATTTGTCAGTTGCATGGTTTATGGAACTGTAAAGTTATTTACAATGTCATGGTAACAGCGACTTGATCAGTGATTCTGATTGGTTGATCTCTTTCCAGGATTATTAGTAAATACAATTTTCTAGAAATGTAAATTGAATTCACACTGACTTGTGGCTTCTCCAGAAGCACGTATCATCCAAATGCACTTATTACTGAAATAATGTGTCATTGAAATGTTACAAATCTATTTGTCTGTGGAGAAAATGAATGTGATTTTTACTTGCACTCTATTAACACACTCTCTGTCTCGTGCAGCCATGAGTGGAATTCTGAAGAGGAAGTTTGAGGAGGTGGAGGGGGCGTCGCCCTGCTCCTCACTGAGGGAGTCTGAGGAGGAGGAGATATCCAGCACTGAGAGCGGAGACAGCAGCGACAGCGTCAACCCATCAGCATCACACTTCAGCCATTCTTCATCAGCATCCTCCTCATCATCAACACACGCACTGCAGCGGACAAGTGAGACAGAGAACTACAGTTTTATCAAATGCTTTTAGGTGAAATATTCAGAAAGCTGTGACGTTTCAACATTACAACTTTACATAACAGGGTTTCTGCAGGTTTGATGAAGGTAAATGTAAGACTTTTTAAAGAAAATTTAAGGACAATATTAAATGGAACACAATATGTAAATATGGTCTATAAATTGCTAAAATGACATAAGAAGTCTTGTTTAATTGATCAAAATTAAGTGAGTTTAAGATTAAAACCAGAACAAATATCTGCCAACTTTTCAAGACTTCACTTTACATTTGCATGCAAAATTTAATGCCACAACTTCATGAATGTAAGATGTTCTGCTCTGATTTAAGACCTTTCAAAGGCTTTTTGAAAAGACCCTGAATAAAGAGAAAAGTAGCCTGCACTATAATTTTTTAAAAGTTGTAAATAAAATTTAAGATTATTGGAGTATGTTTTTCAAGAAAATACTATTTCCGTTTTTCTAATTCAAAATTTCACATTTAATTCAGTGTGTTACTTAAGGAAACTTGTTTCTGCCACAGGATAAAAAAAAAGAGTAATTGGGACTTTTTATCTCAAAATTCTGAATTTGTCTCACGGTTCTTTTTTTTAATAGTATATAAAACTATAAACTCCAAGAAAAGTCAGAATTTTGTTATAAAAAGCTGCAATTACCAATTACAACAAAAAAAAGAACTGTGTTGTAAACTCAGAATTGCGAAAATAAAAAGAGTTTATCGCACAATTTAGAATTTTTATCTTAGAATTGAGTTTATATTTTGTATTTTATAAAGCGAAAAGCTGCCAGGTCATGACACTAATGAGAGTTAATGCATAACATTTCTCTGATGTTTAAGTAGTAGTTTACCTAAAAATGTGTAATTTTGTTATTATTTACTCACCATCATATAGTCCCAAAAACATATTCTCTTATTTTTTCTGTTGCAAACATTTGAAAGAATCACACCATATTCCAACATTCCATTCCACATATGACAAGTTTAAAAAAATATATAACATAGAAGTAAAAATTTTATTTTTGGTTAACTGTTCCTTTAAAACTAACGACAACTGGCACAAACTTGTTGTGTCATTGCTTTAAAGCACTGAGTTGTGGGTATATGAGGAAGAAGATGGAAAATACCTTTTCCCAGAGAATGTCCCCAGGGAAAACACTAGCTCGAAATTGGTAGCAGAAAAGAGAAAATGGCCCTTTGAAAGGAAAATTCATCACTGAGATTTGATATTGATCGTCATCACGCTTGTCTGAAGGGGGCTTGAGAAAATATCCACCCTCGCAATAAATGTAAAACTTCTGGCCTCATGCCGCTAACCATTAAGTAGCTGAAGCACATGAGCCGGCATTTGACGTCATAATAAGTGGAGGAGCAGAAAAGCATCAGTCATCATTTCTAGAAAGATGCAGTATTTGGGAAGCTGCTGTAAAACAACCTCATTTTTTGTCAGCAGCTTCTAAAATAAATACAGATGAATAAAGGCCCAATAAAGCGAGGGGTTGATTTAAGGAGGGCAGGTTTCTCCTCCATGTCAGTCATTCCTGATGCTCTTCAGCTCTAGTTCTCCATCACCTCTCCGAGCTCTTTAATGTTTTGTGATGCTCATTCACTTTGATTCCGTCATTAAAAATAATTCAAAGTTTATGTGCACCAGATGTCTGCGGATGACCCACGGTGCACCGATTCCCAGAGGACGTCTGTTTCCTCCTTTAGAAAGCGCTGCTCTTTCAGCTCAGCTGCAGAGAGAGGTTACGTCTACATTAAGATGTGAAATGTATCTTATAATCACAAATTACTGTCATTCAGATCAACCTGCTGAGCTGGATTCCTAGAACTATTTTCAGCAAAGTAAACATGATGAATAGCCAGTGACTGTTAGATGCAAACCCTGTGGCGCATCTGAGGGTATTACGCATGGTATGATAATGATTGCCATATTCATATATCTAGGCAAGCACATGATACTGTAATCCGTTCAAAAGTTTGGGGTCGGTAAGATTATTTTAATGATTTTTAAAGAAGTCTCTTATGCTCATCAAGGGTACATTTATGTAAAAATAATACGGATAAAACATTATCATTAAAATATTAAAATAACGGCTTTCTATAACTGTTTTCAGCATCATTCAGTGTCACACGATCCTTCAGAAATCATTCTAAGATGCTGATTTGCTGCTCAAGAACCATTTCTTATTATCATCAATGTGGAAAACAGTTGTGCTGGCTCATATTTTTGTGGAAACTGTGATACATTTTTTTTAGGATGCTATAGGATATTCTATAGGATAAATATAAAGCGCTTATTCGAAATAGAAATATTTGATAACATTATAAATGTCTTTAGTGTCACTTTTGATCAATTTAATGCATCCTTGGTGAATAAAAAGTAAAAAAGAAAATCTTACTTACACCAAACATTTGAACAGTAGTGTACTTTAAACAATATCATGGTATTACCAGAGTACATGTTTAGAACACCATTGTATTTCTGATTGAATTGCACAAAACCGGTCAAGAACACGTCCAGGGCTGATTTCACACCTTATTTGAAAGATAAAAAGTAAGAAATTATATTTTGCATATAAACTGAAGCCTCTTTTTTTTTTTGCATTGAGACATTGTTTTCATAAAGTTACTTACTGTAATTACAGTAATGATAATAACTCATGAGAATAATGAAAATTACAAATGAAAATTCGAAAGCAAAACATTTAGATGCATTGCAGTAATGATAATTTGGAAAATCAACTTAATTGCCATGAAAATAATGCCACAGTGCCATTGTCAATGCCATTGTAAAACCGAAAAATCCATTTATTTATGCAGAATAAATTGTATTATTTTTCCCACTTTCATTTTAGGAGTGAAATTTATGTTTCTGCCACAGAATAAAATATAATATAATATATACATATATATGTATGTATGTATGTATGTATATATATATATATATACACCACATTTTTTCTCACAATTCAGACTTTTTTCTCAGAATTCTGAGTTTATATCTTACAATTTTGACTTTTTTGGAATTCTGAACTAACATTTAATTTTTTCTTTGAATTCTGGGTTTCTTACAATTCTGACTTTTTTTCTTGGAATTAGGTGTCTAAAAAAAAAAAAAAAGTCAGAATTGTGAGATAAAAAGTCACAATTTCCTTGGCAGAAATAAACGTATTTTTTATTATTATTTTTTTTTTTTTTGACATTCACCTTTCCATAGTACATGTCCAAAGAAAAAAAAAAAGTCTTAAACAAGATGCAAATCACTCATGTAAAATTTAAATGGCTTTTCACAGCCAATCACACCACCTATATCTTCTTTAACGCAGAGCCCCCTGCATTTCTAAACCTCTGTTTGCAGTAGAGTGGCTGTGCTTCAGTTCTGCTGGAATTCCTGAGTCAGACTGGGTTACGCGCAGTGCACACATTCATGTGTGTGTGTAATGTATTCTGCTGGTGGTTCTGGGCGGGGGACCGGCATCAGCAGATGGTTCTTATTTGTCCTGTTTGTGTCAGACATGAAGGGAGCTGTGGGAGAGAGTATCAGGGAAACTCCACTCTTGTGGAGGCCAAAACTGGGGATATTTATACAAGGTATATTTACCATCCCCCTTTAAATAGCCAAACAATAGGAGCCGGAGGCATGCAGAGAACTGAAGGAACCACTAGAGGCACACTGAGGCTTACTAGTACAGCTGTGATATAGCTTACAAATAATGAAGATTGAGCAACACATCAGCATATTAGAATGATTTCTGAAGGATCATGTGACACTGAAGACTGGAGTAATGATGCTGAAAATTCCGCTTATATATATATATTCAAATAGAAAACAGTTACTTGTAACAATATTTTAAAATGTAACTTTTTTTATTGTATTTTTGATCAAATTAATGCAGCCTTGGTGAACATATGAGACTTCTTGGCAACAAACAGTCATTGTTCCCAATCAAAAAACCAGGGGGGAAAAACCCAGCAGGGAATCTAGTTAAAAATAATCTTATACACCAATATAATACCTAATAATAAGCAATATTTATTTTGACCAAAAATACTTTAAAGCAAGTAAAACAATGTGAATGAACGGTTAAATCAGAATGATTTTGAATAAATTAGTTTAAATCTGAAAGTACAGGTTTGTGGAAAGAATCAAACTTCTGAACAATCTCAGTTAGGAAGTTTAAATCAAAGCTGCTATATACTGAATATGCATTCTTGTAGCTCAAACATGAGCATGGTGCTAGCAACGTCAAGGTCATGGGTTCAATTCCCAGGGAATGCATGAACTGATAATGTAAACCATGAATGCAAAAGTTGCTTTGGATGAAAAAGCATCAACCAAATGCATAAATATACATGTAATGTAAATGCATGCATTTAATATAAATAAATCATTGTGAAATTCACAATATCAGTAATTTTATATCAAATCAAATATATTTTAAATATTTAATGCATCACTCAGCCCTATTTCCTAGTCCACAAATCAACTCAGACATACTGTGCTGTTACCGGAAAGATGCATATCAGTGTCCTTCAAATTGAATAACCAAATTGTAATTTTATTTACCTTTATTGTCTTTATAGCATCCTCGATACTGAAGCGGGAGAAGCGGATGAGGACGAGGAGGGTGCACTTTGAGAAGGTGACTGTGTATTACTTCAGCCGGAGGCAGGGATTCACCAGCGTGCCCAGTCAGGGTGGCAGTACGCTGGGCATGTCCAGCAGACACAGCTGCGTGCGGCAGTATACGCTGGGAGAGTTCGCCATGGAGCAGGAGAAAATCCACAGAGACATGCTCCGAGACCACTTGAAAGAGGAGAAACTCAACTCTATTCGTCTGCGGGTATGCAAATGATTCAGATACTTTTGTTATGCATATATTGCTGTGCATATGTCTTTAATATCTCACCTTTTGTATCGTCCTCAGTTGACAAAGAACGGCTCGGTGGAGTCCGAGGAGGCCAATGCTCTCACGCTGGACGACATCTCTGATGATGACCTGGACATTGATAACACAGAGGTGGATGAATACTTTTTCCTTCAGCCATTGACCACTAGGAAGCGGCGCGTTCTACTGCGCTCATCCGGGGTCAAGAAGCTCGATGTGGAGGAGAAACATGAGCTACGAGCCATCAGGGTGTCCAGGGAAGACTGTGGCTGTGACTGCAGACTCTTCTGTGACCCAGAGACCTGCACATGCAGCCTCGCTGGCATCAAGTGTCAGGTATGATCAGCAAACACACACATTACACACAAAACATGGTATCATTGCTGAGAAATTCTAGGTCTAGTTAATTATTTATATAATAATTCATAATTTAATCAATTCATATTTCAGGTCAGTCTCACAAAAATACAACTGGGTCACTTTTCACCTAAAAAAAACAATAATTTTGATTAATTAAATAAAAATGTGTATTATTTTAGGTAATAGCATGCTCAAATTATTTTTATGACCAATTTAAAAAATGCACTGACATTTAAATTTTTACAATGTAAGTATTTTTACATTTACTACTAGTAGTAAAGCAAACCCTGTCAAGGAAATTTAACATGGCAGACTAACAAGCAAAAATTATTAAGATGTCCAGAGATAACGTTTAATGGAGGTATGCCTGATAGAACTGATTAGATCCGACTGATACAGCTGGTAAAATTTTACACAGTGCATCAGGCCTTCAGAAGAGAGAGGAGCTTTATTTAGATAATTCCTGCTGCGTGTAATTCAAACCATCTTAAACTGGCCTGTGCTCAAGTGTTCTTGGATGTCCACAGGTAGACCGTATGTCATTCCCATGTGGCTGCACAAAAGAGGGCTGCAGCAACGCAGCCGGCAGGATCGAGTTTAACCCCATCCGAGTTCGGACTCACTTCCTGCACACCATCATGAAGCTGGAACTCGAGAAGAGTCGCGAGCAGCAGCAGAATTCCGGCACCATCGCACCGACCGGCAACGGTTTCCACGGCGACCCGAACAGTCACTGCAGCCCCCTGGCGACGGGCCAGCATGCGCTGGAATACACGATCCCGGATACAGTGCCGCAAACCACCATCATGCATCTGCAGGCCGGCGACGACATGGACGACACCTTGGAAGACGAGGAGGAAGAAGACGACGAGGATGAGGAAGATGAGGAAGAGGACGAAGACGACGAAGAAGACGAGGACGAGAGCAGCAGTCTGTGCAGTCTATCCGACTCCAGCACACAGAGTTTGGCAAACAGCGACTCTGAGGAGGAAGACGACAATGAGGACGAAGACAAGACAGAAGAGTTTGACACGGGATTGGCCAATAGCGAAGTGGCTCTGCCCCCTTCCGTGATGTGTTACTCTGAGAATACGGTCGCGTCAGACAACCAAACGAACGGCAACTCCTACTTCATCAACTCCACCACGGAGTACTACCCAATAGAAAACGCTACTCCGCCCGCACTTTTAGCCTCCGCCAACCAATCTAGTGAGCCCTATGTAGGGGACACAGCGTCCTATCAAGACAGGGTTAATGACTCCAGTAGGGTCATGTCTCAGGGTCCTTACAATGTGACCGCTGACCAATACACGGACTACTCCCAGCAGCCCGAGCAGCCATATGCCAATAACCACTTGGCTGTGATTGGCTGTTGCGCCTCACAGCCAGATAAAAGTGTCCAGTCCAAAGGGACCTTCCTCAGCCAATCAGGAGAGCTGAGCCAGATGGAATTCCAAAACTATATGAACAACAATACACAGGATACAAGTTACAATGCCAACGGGAACTGTTACTTAGCTGAACAGCCAAAGGAGATGTCTCACAATCTGCCCGAAGTTTCGCTAGCGGACAACATGAAAGGACCTACTTTACTGGATGCTTTTGCTGAGCCCACTCCAGTTTAGATTCAGAAAGCAGAAAGAGTATAAAAGCAGCTTTCGATTCTGCACATCAACCTTTAGTTTTCCTGTTTAACGTTTGGCGGATCCAAAAATATGTATTTTTACTGAACTTTACTGAACAAAAACGATTTAAACTGCAAAATCAGAGTGTATAAGCTTTAGGTTGGAAACACTCTACGCAAGTACGTGAACGCAAATGCTTCGAGCTACGCGTGCTTGATTTCAATAACGCAATGGGTCTTATTCACTAATAATTGCGTGGATTATTGCATTTGTACGTACATGAGAATTTGAGAAATTTCTGCTTGTGTCGACGTGCATTCTCAACCTCAACTGAAATTACTCATTTGAATGAAACACACCCAAGCTATCTGCATATAAGGATTTTTCGCACATTTTTCTTTCACAGCCTTTTATCACTTTTAGCCAGAGCCGTCCATAACGGGGAGAAAAGTGGCGGCAATTCATCTTAACATTATTATAACACGATTCATTTCATCTTAACATGATTATAACATGATTCATTTCATCTTAACATGATTATAAGGCCAGCAGTATGTGATTTTTCCATACGTGGTTTCAGTTGTTCCAATTTTTTCCCCCGTAAATTTACATAAAATTTTAGGACGAAAGTTCTTGATTTGGTCATGATACAATCGTACGCAGATTTCAAGGATGAATTAATGCGTGCACGTGCTTAGTGATAAATTAGACCCATTGTTTTTAAATCAACAGACATTAGTAGGTATTCTAGCACCCCCCTGAGGTTTATTACTGCTAGAGCAAGAACTTAAAGGGATAGTCCACCTAAAAATGAAACTCGGTCGTGATTTACTCACCCTCATGTCATTCCAAACGCTTTGGAGAGCAAAAAAAGGTATTTTAAAATATAAAAAATCTGGGGTTTGTCCATAAAATGAAGGTAAATGGGGTTTAATGTTGCTTGGAGTCCTACGTTGCTCACACTAACTTCTTTTATGTTCTGCAGAAGAGAGAAAGTTTGGAAAGACATGAGGGTGAGTAAACAGCAGAATCTTCGTTTTTGGGTGAACTTTAGGTTCGCGCTTGCAAGCATCGGCCAAGCGTTTACATACTAGCATAAAGTCTATTCCTGGCCTTAGGCCCGTGCAATGTTTCTTGTAATTTCAAAAGTTCTAGTTTTGAGCAGAAATGTGAATAGAACTTTTCTATGTATCTGTGTCAGTGGTGCAAAAAATGAAAACAGAAAAAAAAGATTGTTGCTGTTAGTGTTCCGAAGTAAGTGTATATCTAAATGTTTGATAAAAGCATGTTGTTTTTTTTTAGCTTTCATCGCTGGTTTATGGTTTTGTAAGAGTTTGATGTACTGTAAAAGAGAAAATAATACTGTTGCATTTTCGTACACATACTTCATGCTTTAAAGAGTTGGTGGAAGCATGAAAACGGCTCTTAAAATGTGTGCTGCTCATTTGCCTTTGCTTACAAAACCAAAACCGTGATATTTAAATGGTGAACACGATACATTTCCGCAACATAATTGCACTTTTCCATTGGCTGATGTTACACAGAACCGCAACCAATTGTTACCTGAGCACTGAAGGGGGCGGGGCTATCCGGTACCGTGCCATGACTAAAGGCCCGTTCACACCAAGCACGATAACTATAAAGATAACGATAAAGATATAGTTCTAAAAATCGTTCTCAATATTAAAGAATAGCAGAGTCCACACCACAGCTATAACGATAAAGGCACAGAGAAACGATATCGTTGGAATCACTTTCAGAACGATTTTTTTCCAGCTGATGAACGATAAAAACATTGACAGCCAATCAGAATCCATCCTGCTATAACGAGCTCGAGAATTTAAAGCGGCAGACGCGCATGCGCTTAGAATAAACAGACGATATCTTTATCTTTATAGTTATCGTTCTTGGTGTGAAGGGGCTTAAGGCTGCGTTCGGAATGGAATACTTGCTTACTGCATAGTATATACTATATACCACGGGATAAAAAAATAAAAAAGGTAATTGCAACTTTTTAACTCACGATTCTGAATTTATGTCTGGCAGTTGACTTTTTTCTCAGAATTGCAAGATATACACTCAGAATTCTCACTTTCTTTCTCACAGTTATGAGTTTACATTTCACAATTCAGACTTTTTTTTCAGAATTCTGAGTTTACACCTCGCATCTGTGTTTTTTGTTTCCACCACAAAAAAAAAAAAAAAGGTAATTGTGCCTTTTTATCTCTCAATTCTGACTTTTCTCGCAATTACGAATTTATACCTCACAATTCTGAGTTGATATCTTGCAATTCTGTCTGTTTCTCAGAATTCCGAGACAAAAAGTCTGAATTGTGAAATATGTGAAATATGAAAAAGTCGCAATTTTTTTTTTTTTTTTTTTTTTTTTTTATTCAGCTCGTGGCGGAAACAAGCTTTCATAGTATACTAGCAACTATTTTAAAATAATAACAAAAATAAATTGAAAAACTGAATTTATCATATTTTCATATAAAAATGCATATGAAACAAATGCAGGGTGATTAAATAACGTCAAGACAAAGTCAAGAAAAAAAAATTGTCCCTCATGTTACTTTTGGGGAAGTGCACTGCATTTTTGGATACAGTATGGTGTGCAGTAAATACACATACTCTATACATAGTAGTATGTTAGCATCCTATTCTGAACACAGCCCTAAATTAAGTTTTTATAACATATCTGCAAGTTTTTAGTGGAGACATGAAGGATGTTTTTTTCCATGTCACTAACAAATAATATCTATATATATATATATATATATATATATATATATATATATAT
>NW_015505468.1:1708215-1709555 GCF_001515645.1 Sinocyclocheilus grahami | reverse complement strand
TCTCAATAAAAAAATATATATATATATATATATATATATATATATATATATATATATATATATATATCACATCTATCTGCATCTGCATTAAAATGGCAGATGGGAGACAGAAGGTAGTTCGATAACAGATTTAACTTTTTAAAACAGATTACCATAATGAAAATGATCACAAACTTTGTTTTATGAAACTCTGAGATACTATAGTCTTAAATTATCTTTGGGATTATGCAGGGATATCTGATGAAATGCACTTTGAAATGCATCAAGTTCCTGCGAAAGATGATGTCAGGCAAAGATGATTTTTAAAAGTGTTTCAATTACAAAGTCTAGAATACAAATGAACTAATATTAGGTTTATATGCATAACAGAATGTATTGAATGGATGGAGGCCAAGAAGGTGATTTTTCTCAATTTATAGCGATACATATTTTATGGCATGATGTGAAAATATTCTCTCAATAACTGTGCTGAAGATTTTGAGAGGAAAAAAGAGAATCATTCTTGTCACGGTTATTTAATTTAAAAATCAGCTTTGACTGAATAAATCATTCTGAAGAGTAATTTGTTAAGTGCAATAGTTTACAGTGTGATAATGCCACACATGAAAGCTAATGTTCATTGAAAGGAGTGAATTCACTTCACATCAGATTTCCTCCCATGTTAAAGCGAAAGTTCACCCAAAAATAAACATTCAGTCATTATGTACTCACCCTCATCCAGGTCATTCCAAACCCGTATGCTGTTATTTTGTCCCCTAAAAAAAGAGACAATGTGTAAAAAAAATCTTCTTGCTATGACATGAGGGTGTTTAAATAATCACAGAATAATCATTTTTGTGTGAAATACTACCTTAAAACGCTGACGAGTTGAGATGAAGCTGTTTTAACGCACAAAATTTATGATGCATCTGTCAGTTTATTTATCCTCTTGATGGAAAGAGAGTAATTGTCCAATGGAGAATGTCCCTCAATAAACTCAAGACAGGACAATCAAATGCCTTTTATGTCATTAACATTGTGGCGTGACCTCGTGGGGCGGTAATGAAATAACCAGATCCTTTAAGGTGGAGTGTGTCGTTTAAAACTTGTTTCTCAACTTAATATGCCGAACTATAAGTAGGACCTTTGACCTCATGCATTTACCCAGACAACAACTCTTTATGCTACAAACATGAAATAGGCCTCACAATGCTTTGCTTTGAGAGGTGTGCGATTACCTTTCCCTATGAAAGCCCATTTTTAGCACATATGAACATAAAAATGATAATTATGATATAAAAAGTGGAAAAATAGAAATGATGACAAAAAGTTTTGTGATTAAAGTGAAATTTTGAGTAAAG
>NW_015505468.1:1680715-1703215 GCF_001515645.1 Sinocyclocheilus grahami | reverse complement strand
AGAGCATCCAATACCAAATAAATATGATAAAAACAATTCAAATGACTAATTTTACACAGTATTTGTTTCTGCTAGAGTATGTTAACATAGCAACATGCTAAACACAAACTCTATTGGACAATCTGTACAGTGCAACAGTTGGTTATGAGAGTAAAAATCCCATTCATTTTCTCCATAGGGATATTAATTAACAATATCGTAGGCTTTTATGCGCATATGCTTTTGTTGAAGCCACCGACCTGCATTATTTAAACTTATATTTTAAATAATAGTGTTTCACAGTTGAATTCCTGGTGAAAAACTACATTGCCCCCGATTCTGCAGAGAAATCTCTACCAATCAGAGAACTGCGACAAGCAAATTGTGTCATTAAGTACATGGTCTTTTTGTCTGATTTCTAAACTTTTTGTGATTCACCTCATAGCTGCTTGGTTTGCTTCATGGCTCTTTAACAAAGACTTTTTTTAAATCTCTATGGGAAAAATGAATGGGAAAAATACTTCCAGAACCAAGGATGCTGATAAAGTGGATGGGAACCTGAGTCGCTGCTTGTGTAGAGCGTTACAAATCAGTCACTTGTGAGGCTCCATGACCATTAGGATGCTCCCTAAGAAGGCAGCTGTCTATGAAGGTTTTGGAACAGAGCAAATGAGCTGCACTATTTGTCAAAATATACTGTATTTACTTTCAGATTTATAAAAGATACAGTAAAATACACTTTCATGGCCAGTAAGAAATAATTTTGGCAATTAATTTTCCTCAATTAATTGGCAGCTGTGGCAAAAAGTTACATTTTGGACCCTGAGTGTAAGTGTGTGTGTGTGTGTGCGTGTGCGTGTGCGTGTGTGTGTGTGTGTGTGTGTGTGTGTGCGTGTGTGTGTGTCACTGGTCCCGCCATTCATGTAAAGACCCAGAGCTGGTATTTGTCTGCTGGATTGCAGGGCACTAGAGAGGGGTTCTCATGTCAAGCGGTCAGGCACTGTTTTGAGCCCTTGTTATAGAACAGCTGATCCTGCGAAGGGAATAAAATAACAGAGCAGGATCTATCAGCGCTACAGTCCAGCCAAATCACAAAACCAAACATGAGCCAGCTTAAATTAGCATTAGGCAGACAGCCATGCATTAACCAAAGCTCTTTTCTCTTGTTTTCTGGATATATGCTTTGGTTTAGTCTGCTCAAAAAGTTTAGTTTTGACGTTGCACAGGTGAGCTGCCTATGTAGGTATCATTTTAACGCATTATAGGTGTGCTTCAGAGGTTTGTTCCAAGAGGCCAAATTTGGCACACAATCCCATAATGTAATGCAATAATATTTGTGGGGGGGAAAAAAACATTGAAGATGGAGCAAGAGAAATTATTTTAAATATACTTTGAATAAATTCAGTTCATTTGGCAAATTAATTTCCATACATTTTATAGCTGTTTGTAGCTGTTTTTCTAGCTCAATAAGGATATTTAATAATTTATACAGAAATTGCAATTCAATATTTAATTAATTTAACTTACTTTTTCAAATAACAATTCTTCACCAAACTGCAGCGGGCTGAGATCGGGCATGAAGACCTCCGGATAGACGTTCTTCAAATACCAGGAAAAGCTCTTACACTGGAGTTTTTCCCGGAGATCTACCCGCTTGGAAATGTCTCCAAAAGAGCGCTGTGGAGAGAGACAGTAGCTTCATTACAGAAACTGCCTTTGAATCTCATATTAAAGCTGCCCACAGGCTGTCTGAGGCTCCACTTTAAAGCTGTCGGTCTACGGTTATGAACCAGCAGCAGGTCTTGTCTACACATTGAGAATGTTAAGGGATTTCTGTGGTTTAGATCGCAGAAGACCAGTACGATGAAAGCCTGGCAAAAGGCCTTTAGTCTCCTAACTCTTAACTCCACAATGCCATTCCAACAAGTGCAGACAAAACCAATGTGTGTAACATAACTGTAGGATGGCAGTTTTAATTATTTCTGTAAATAATAATAAAAAAATCAATAAATTTAATTATCTCAGTAAAAGGCTTTATGTAATTAAAATGTTTTATTTAATTGTATTCATTTAAAACAAGTGCAGACAAAACCAATTTGTGTAACATAACTGTAGGATGGCAGTTTTAACGATTTATGTTTAAAAAATTAAAAAATAATATTTAAATAAATTAAAATATCTCTGTATAAGGCTTTATTTAAATAATTAAATTTATTTATTTAAATTCCATTTGTATAACACAACTATAGGGGGCAGTTTAATTATTTTTGTAAATAAAAGTATGAATGTATGAAAGAAAATTGATTATTTCAGTATACAGCATTATTTAAATATTTAATTAATTGTCTAATTTATTTAAATAATTTTAATTATACATTTGATAAATATACATTAATAATAATACTAATAATGTAAAATGTTTAATAAAAAAAAAAACAATACATTTATTTTAAATATATATTATTTTTACAGCTTTTTTAATTAATTAATTATATATATATATATATATATATATATATATATTGCCTTTATTTGAAAGGACAGTAGAGAAGGACAGAAGAGAGGGAACAGATCTAAGATGGATCTTCATATGTTGGGAGCAACGCATTACCCTTTGTGCCATACAATAGCTTCAACCAAAAATTATTGTAGTATCTTAATGTAACTGCAATTTTTGCTTTTGTTACAAAAATGAGGGACTAGGAATGCTGGGAGCTGTACCTCTTTGGCGATCTGAGCGGCCTGCTGGTTCCTCCGGTAGAAGATCTCTTTATAGTCGTCCATCCAGACCTCGGCCAGACGCACCTGGTTGCGAGCGATCACCTGCGTGCCTTTGGGGAAGGTGTGTGGACTCTTTGTGCGAAACACGTGGCCTACGACTGAACAGGGGATGATTTCTAGCTGCCCGCCGCACTGCCACACCTGAAGGACGAGAGCAGCAGGTCAGGATGTGAATTAATATGACAAGAAAAGGAAGCTTTATTCATTCAATGCACAGACATTAGGAAACTTCATGGCCAAATATATTAAACTAGTTTCCTGACCCTTCCTTTTGATACAGTCACTGATTTAACCTTTTAATGCTGGAAATTTTGATTCATTTCATTTAAATGAACTGATTCACAATTCTGACTCAACGATTCATTTGCATTACCACTCAGAAATGTTCACAAAAGTGCATTCAAAGGTAACTTAAATGTACATTTAAGTTACATACACTCTAAAAAATGCTGGGTTAAAAATAACCCAGCGCTGGGTTAAAAAGGGACAAACCCAGCTATTGGGTTGTTTTTACCCAGCGGTTGGGTTCAAAACAACCTTCTTTTACTTAATGTAACAGTTAATGTTATTTCTAATGTAACAGGTATTTCTCAAATACCAAGCAAGCACATGAACAAAGAGAACTTGAACATCAATGTAATCAATATCATTTTCTTGCTGTGAATCTCTTAAAGTGTTTAATTCATGACATGTCAAGTCAGTCTTACTTCATCAAATTAAGTCTGGGGTCAGTAAGATTTATTTAATTTTTTGCTCACCAAGGCTGCATTTATTTGATTAAAAATACAGAAAAAAATTTAAAATTGTAAAATATTATTGCAGTTTAGAATAACTGTTTTCTATTTGAATATATTGTAAAATGTAATTTATTCAATTTTAACCTCATTGAGGAATTCAGTGCGAGGGTTAATTAAGTGATTGATGGTTGTTCAGATCTATGCAATGGCACATATTGCTGTAACTTGGGATTTCACATTTTCATTCTCTTAAACTAATTATTTTCCTCACTTTCTCTCTTTCTGCAACTTGTGTGTGAATGCGTGTGTTAGATTAGTTTATATGTCTTAGATTTATCCAATAAAGCCTTATTTATATGGAAAAGAGAAGTATCTTGTGTTTTGTGCTCACAAGTTAATGTCTTAAACTGCCGATCTTGTTACTATGCTAATTAATAGTGTTTTCACTATATTTTGGATATAGATATCCATTGCAGAATTGCTGTCATACGGCTCGTTCACTGAATCGCTGGCCGTCTCAGTGATCCGCCGTAAAACAGTGATTCTGTCCTAATTCCCTTGCATATTAATGGTGGAGTTCCCTTTAAAATCTTAAATGATTCCCTTTGAGCTAAATTATTGACCTGTTTCCCTTACAAAATAATAATAAAAAAAATAATAAAACATAAAATAAATCAATTAATTAATTAAATTATCTCAGTAAAAGGCTTTATTTAATTATTTTTTATTTATTTAATTTAATTAATTTAAAAGCAAGTGCAGACAAACCAATTTGTGTAACATAACTGTAGGATGGCAGTTTTAATTATTTCTGTAAATAATAAAATAATAATAATAAATGAATTAATTAAATTATCTCAGTAAAAGGCTTTATTTAATTAAATGTTTTTATTTAATTTTATTCATTTAAAAACAAGTGCAGACAAAACCAATTTGTGTAACATAACTGTAGGATGGCAGTTTTAACGATTTATGTCAATTAAATTAAAAAAATCATATTTAAATAAATTAAAACATCTCTGTATAAGGCTTTATTTAAATATTTAATGTATTCATTTAAATAATTACATTTATTTATTTAAATTCCATTTGTATAACACAACTATAGGGGGCAGTTTAATTATTTTTGTAAATAAAAGTATGAATGTATGAAAGAAAATAAATTCTCAGTATACAGCTTTATTTAAATATTTAATTAATTGTCTAGTTTATTTAAATAATTTTAATTATACATTTGATAAATATACATAATACTAATAATGTAAAATATTTAATAATAAAAAAACAATACATTTATTTTAAATATATATTATTTTAACAGCTTTTTTTAATTAATTAATTAATTATTATTATATATATTTTTTTGCCTTTATTTGAAAGGACAGAAGAGAGGGAACAGATCTAAGATGGATCTTCATATGTTGGGAGCAACGCACTACCCTTTGTGCCATACAATAGCTTCAACCAAAAACTATTGTAGTATCTTGTAGTATCTATAAAATGAGGGACTAGGAATGCTGGGAGCTGTACCTCTTTGGCGATCTGAGCGGCCTGCTGGTTCCTCCGGTAGAAGATCTCTTTATAGTCGTCCATCCAGACCTCGGCCAGACGCACCTGGTTGCGAGCGATCACCTGCGTGCCTTTGGGGAAGGTGTGTGGACTCTTTGTGCGAAACACGTGGCCTACGACTGAACAGGGGATGATTTCTAGCTGCCCGCCGCACTGCCACACCTGAAGGACGAGAGCAGCAGGTCAGGATGTGAATTAATATGACAAGAAAAGGAAGCTTTATTCATTCAATGCACAGACATTAGGAAACTTCATGGCCAAATATATTAAACTAGTTTCCTGACCCTTCCTTTTGATACAGTCACTGATTTAACCTTTTAATGCTGGAAATTTTGATTCATTTCATTTAAATGAACTGATTCACAATTCTGACTCAACGATTCATTTGCATTACCACTCAGAAATGTTCACAAAAGTGCATTCAAAGGTAACTTAAATGTACATTTAAGTTACATACACTCTAAAAAATGCTGGGTTAAAAATAACCCAGCGCTGGGTTAAAAAGGGACAAACCCAGCTATTGGGTTGTTTTTACCCAGCGGTTGGGTTCAAAACAACCTTCTTTTACTTAATGTAACAGTTAATGTTATTTCTAATGTAACAGGTATTTCTCAAATACCAAGCAAGCACATGAACAAAGAGAACTTGAACATCAATGTAATCAATATCATTTTCTTGCTGTGAATCTCTTAAAGTGTTTAATTCATGACATGTCAAGTCAGTCTTACTTCATCAAATTAAGTCTGGGGTCAGTAAGATTTATTTAATTTTTTGCTCACCAAGGCTGCATTTATTTGATTAAAAATACAGAAAAAAATTTAAAATTGTAAAATATTATTGCAGTTTAGAATAACTGTTTTCTATTTGAATATATTGTAAAATGTAATTTATTCCTCTGATGCAAAGCTGAATTTTCAGCATCATTACTCCAGTCTTCAGTGTCACATGATCCTTCAGAAATCATTCTAATATGACAGATAAAAAGCGAATTAATTTTTTTTGGAAACAGTAATAAATTTTTTCAGGATTCTTTGATGAATTGAAAATGCTAAAGAACTAAAATATAATTTTTTAAAAAAGCATTTAAAAATGTCATTACTGTCACTTCTGATTAATTTCATTCATCCTTACTGAATAAAAGTATACATTTCTTAAAAAAAAAAAAAAATCTTACCAACCACAAACTTGATTGGTACTGTACATGCGCTAAGACCAAATAAAAGATGTGTGTAAAATGAATTTTGACTCACCCTGAAGGACATTTCAATACTTTCTCCTCCCCAAATCTCCATCTCCTCGTCATAGCTTCCTACATGGTAGAAATAATCTCTGGAAATGGAGAACAGTCCCCCTGCGAACGTTGGTGTCCTGCGAGGGCAAATTCTGAGTATTATCAAATCTATTTACTCTAGTCGTTTAAAGAATAGTCATGCTGTTCCAAACCTGTATGACACCTTTCCTTCCACTGAACACAAATGGAGAATGATTTCTGGAGGCTCATGTGACGCTGAAGACTGGAATAATGATGCTGAAAATTCAGCTTTGCATCACAGGAATAAATTACATTTTCAAATATATTCAAATAGAAAATAGTTATTTTAACTTGTAATAATATTTCACAATATTACTATTTTTACTATATTTTTTAACAGCCTCAGTGAGCAGAAGAGACTTTCAAAACATTAAAATCCCCAAACTTTTGAATGGTGATGTAAGTCATGGCATGTTTATTTTTTGGCGAACCTTTTATTGTAAACCTGAGCGTCTCCTTACTTAATAGGGTACGTCTCATCTCTGAGTCTCCGTTTCTCGTGATCCGGAAGAGTCTCCCAGCCAAAGGAAAGACCCCAGTCGAAATCCCCCTGGTTATGGTGCTGTACATTTCTGGCCTTAGGGTACACCATTAACGTACCCACTTCCAAACCGGGAGATGGTCAGCAAGAATGCCCAAATTTCTAAAACTGATTTAGAAGACAGTTTTATTTATGCATTAGGGCCTAATGCATAAATAAAATTTTCTTCTAAATCAGTTTGAGCAATTTTTGCATCCTTGCTGACCATCTCCCGGTCAACCACACCAGCAGAGGACACAAACAGTTTCTAAAAAACACCATCAATGTTTAATAAGCCTAAAATGAAAAAGCATCAGATTCTTTCCAGCTCTACCTGACCACAGGCTTGTTATAAAGAGTGTTTTATTAAGAGGCAAACTCTATTCATGCGAATCCAGCACATTTGAGTGGGAGTGCTTCGCTCTTTAAAATGGAAAGTTGCTCGTACAGTATGACTTACAGTGGGCATCCAGGAAGGTGAGAGTTTCGCCCGAGGCCACGGAGGCCCCGAGGAGCCGCGCAGTGATCAGGCCTTTCCGTTCTTGCTGGCGGACGACACGAGCAATGTGCAGCTGTTTCAGATACTCATCCAGTTCGTCCTTTAGTCGCTCTGCGAGAAACAGAAATGCCAAAACAATGTGTGTTTGTGCATTTTGCAGTCAATAATTGTTGCTTTCTTTTCGCAAAATTCGAAGCCATTTATTCTTTCATAGAGAAGGGAAGCTCAGAATGCATTAAAAATCCATCCAGATGGTGGCTGAAATGAGACAAATGGCTATTATAAATATTTAAAATAAAAATTTGTCAAGAAATAAATAGTTTCATTTAGCAAGGATGCATTAAATCACTTTTTTTTACTTTCTATTCATCAAAGAAAAAATGTATCATGGTCTCCAGAAAAATATGAAGTATTTTCAGTACTGATAATAATAAGAAATGTCTCTTGAGCAGCAAATCAGCATATTAGAAGGATTTCTGAAGGATCATGTGACACTGAAGACACTTATGGAGTAATGATGCTGAAAATTCAGCTTTGCATCACAGGAATAAATTACATTTTAAAATATATTCAAATAGAAAACAGTTATTTTAAACTGTAAAAATATTGTTTCACAGTTTTCACTGTATTTTTGATCAAATGCAGCCTTGCAGTAGAATAGACTTCTTTAAAAACATTAAAATATCTTCCTGACCCCATACTTTTGAACAGCAGCATGTATTCATTCTTTGTGTGTTTTATGCTTATTCAAGTATTTCTATGCTTATTAAGTATCAAGCATATTTCAGATTTATTTTGCTTATACCAATCGGTGCTCTTCCAACTTAATCAGAAAGTGTTACTTTTAAAAAGGTGTGTGATTAAACTGAATGTTTTGCTTTCAAACTGATCCAGTATTCTGTCAGGGGATGTTTTAGATTCAGTATGCTGGGATAAAAGGCATAATGATACTCTTTTAGCAAAGGAGCAGGACAAAGCTCAAGCAGTACCTTTAATCTAGTAGATATGGGTGTGTACGTATTCATTAAGCATCAATATCTCCTTTCATGAGACTGCAGTCTCCCAGCAGCCCTCAGGGCAAAACCACTGACCAGCACTATGGCATAATATTATATATTATACAGAACTGAGGAGTAACTAGCTAAGAACGGATAGGTGAGATCTAATGCAGTGGTTATGCAACTAACCATATATAGTACCATTCAAAAAAACTATTAATATTTTCATAGAAAAGTATTATTTTCATTCAGCAAGCATGCATTAAATTGATCAAAAGTGACAGTGAGGATATTTATAATGTTCCAAAATAATTATATTTCAAATAAATACTACTCTTTTGAACATTCATATTCATCAAAAAAAATCCAGAAAAAAATGTGTCAAGGTTTCCACAAAAGTATTGTGCTTCGCTCTTTAAAATGGAAAGTTGCTCGTACAGTATGACTTACAGTGGGCATCCAGGAAGGTGAGAGTTTCGCCCGAGGCCACGGAGGCCCCGAGGAGCCGCGCAGTGATCAGGCCTTTCCGTTCTTGCTGGCGGACGACACGAGCAATGTGCAGCTGTTTCAGATACTCATCCAGTTCGTCCTTTAGTCGCTCTGCGAGAAACAGAAATGCCAAAACAATGTGTGTTTGTGCATTTTGCAGTCAATAATTGTTGCTTTCTTTTCGCAAAATTCGAAGCCATTTATTCTTTCATAGAGAAGGGAAGCTCAGAATGCATTAAAAATCCATCCAGATGGTGGCTGAAATGAGACAAATGGCTATTATAAATATTTAAAATAAAAATTTGTCAAGAAATAAATAGTTTCATTTAGCAAGGATGCATTAAATCACTTTTTTTTACTTTCTATTCATCAAAGAAAAAATGTATCATGGTCTCCAGAAAAATATGAAGTATTTTCAGTACTGATAATAATAAGAAATGTCTCTTGAGCAGCAAATCAGCATATTAGAAGGATTTCTGAAGGATCATGTGACACTGAAGACACTTATGGAGTAATGATGCTGAAAATTCAGCTTTGCATCACAGGAATAAATTACATTTTAAAATATATTCAAATAGAAAACAGTTATTTTAAACTGTAAAAATATTGTTTCACAGTTTTCACTGTATTTTTGATCAAATGCAGCCTTGCAGTAGAATAGACTTCTTTAAAAACATTAAAATATCTTCCTGACCCCATACTTTTGAACAGCAGCATGTATTCATTCTTTGTGTGTTTTATGCTTATTCAAGTATTTCTATGCTTATTAAGTATCAAGCATATTTCAGATTTATTTTGCTTATACCAATCGGTGCTCTTCCAACTTAATCAGAAAGTGTTACTTTTAAAAAGGTGTGTGATTAAACTGAATGTTTTGCTTTCAAACTGATCCAGTATTCTGTCAGGGGATGTTTTAGATTCAGTATGCTGGGATAAAAGGCATAATGATACTCTTTTAGCAAAGGAGCAGGACAAAGCTCAAGCAGTACCTTTAATCTAGTAGATATGGGTGTGTACGTATTCATTAAGCATCAATATCTCCTTTCATGAGACTGCAGTCTCCCAGCAGCCCTCAGGGCAAAACCACTGACCAGCACTATGGCATAATATTATATATTATACAGAACTGAGGAGTAACTAGCTAAGAATTGTGATGCAAACTGTAACTTCAAAGTAAAGTGTCACTTATGCACATAACGGCACTAAACTGAACTGAAATCAATTTTGATTCAACTGGGTTGGACAATCCAATGGAATATGTGAAACTTGATTCAGTTGGATTTCTGTACAAAAGTCTACATGTTAGCATTTTTTTTTATCAACTAAAAGGAATAGTTCACCCAAAAATGAAAATGGTCATATTTCACTCTCAAGTTATTCCAAACCTGTATGAGTTTCTTTCAACTGTTGAACAAAAAAGATGATTCAGTTGGATTTCTGTACAAAAGTCTACATGTTAGCATTTTTTTTTTAAATCAGTAACTTAGTTAATCTAACAACTAAAAGGGATAGTTCACCCAAAAATGAAAATGGTCATATTTCACTCTCAATTATCCCAAACCTGTATGAGTTTCTTTCAGCTGTTGAACAAAAAATAATATATTCTGAAGAATGTTGGTAACCAAATAGTTGACAGTAGCCATTGATTTCCATAGTATTATTTCCATACTATGGAAGTCAATGGGGACCATCAGCTGTTTGGTTACCAACATTCTTCAGAATATATTATTTTTTGTTCAACAGCTGAAAGAAACTCATACAGGTTTGGAACAACTTGAAGGAGTAAATAATGGCAAAATTGTCATTTTCGGTTGAACCTTTAAGCTACATTATAAGTTAGAATATTATAGCTACACTAGACACTTAAACTGGTCTAAACTGATTTGTTAGTCTTTAAACTGGTCTCTCAGTCTGACCAAACGACAAGTCCCTGAAAAACCCATAAACCATCATAACAGACCAGCCTAACCACTTTAGGCTGCTAAGCAGTTTTTTAATCAGCAGGGAGGGTTTCTTGACCGTTTAACTACTTTAAATTATGAGTCACTTGGGAAGCTGCAGTATAAGAGTGGCTTTTCCAACCCAGACACTGTGATTTATGATATCACATGATATGTATTATCCTCCTCAGATTAATTTAAGAGTAAAGGTGTAAAACCCAGCCTGCTGAAACCAGCTAAAATGATTCACAGCAGCGCAGCGGGACGTCCTATAGATTTTGGCTGCCTCCGAGGGTGGGGACCTACACACACAAGACTGGTATTTCTCAACGGAAGCTGGAATTGCTTGAGAAAGAGAGAAGAAGCGTGTAATTAAAAGAAGAGTTGAAAGCCAATTCCCTGGCTTTCATTTCTCGCATGGCGAGCGGCCAAGAGAGAAAGTTCAGTCACTGAATGATTCAACCAGGGGAACGGATAGGTGAGATCTAATGCAGTGGTTATGCAACTAACCATATATAGTACCATTCAAAAAAACTATTAATATTTTCATAGAAAAGTATTATTTTCATTCAGCAAGCATGCATTAAATTGATCAAAAGTGACAGTGAGGATATTTATAATGTTCCAAAATAATTATATTTCAAATAAATACTACTCTTTTGAACATTCATATTCATCAAAAAAAATCCAGAAAAAAATGTGTCAAGGTTTCCACAAAAGTATTGAGCAGCACAACTGCTTTTAACATTGATAATAATAATAAATGTTTCTTGAGCAGCAAATCAGCATATTAGAATGATTTCTGAAGGATCGTGTGACACTGAAGATTGGAGTAATGCTGTAATTTTTTTAATATATTCGCATAGAGAACAGTTAGTTTAAATTGTAATAATATTTGATAATATTACTGATTTTAATGATCAAATAAAATGCACCCTTGGTGATACTTCTTTCAAAAATATAAAAAATCTTACCAACTCCAAATAATTGTGCATATTTAGCAAAGCAAAATAGACTCATTAACATTTAAAACAGAGGAAAAAATGCTTCATATGTCTTTTGTTGTTGATGTCAATTTTACGCCCAACTGGTATTTTGGTGCCAACTCATTTGCCATTCAGTCAAAGTTAGTCAAATGTCACTGGCAGGTTGTGCAACACACCCTCATCCTCAAAAACCATGAATAAAACTACACAAGGTGAAAGAAACCAGACAATGCAATTGTGTGACAAATATAAAATATGTTTTAGTTGCTGAGCAAATAATTGTGCATATTTAGCAAAGCAAAATAGACTCATTAACATTTAAAACAGAGGAAAAAATGCTTCATATGTATTTTGTTGTTGATGTCAATTTTACGCCCAACTGGTATTTTGGTGCCAACTCATTTGCCATTCAGTCAAAGTTAGTCAAATGTCACTGGCAGGTTGTGCAACACACCCTCATCCTCAAAAACCATGAATAAAACTACACAAGGTGAAAGAAACCAGACAATGCAATTGTGTGACAACCATAATATGTTTTAGTTGCTGAAAAACATTTAGTTGGTCTATCACATGCATATCCATATTGCAGAAACTGAAATGGTAACACTTTACAATAAGGTCCTATTAAATGTTAGTTAATGCATTAACTAATGATCACAAATGCAGACATTATGTTTACGCGGCGCGATGCAATGCAATGCAACGCAACGCGTAAAAAGACAGTATAAGTTATTATAATCAGTAATTATGTCCCCACTGGACACAACAAATGCCTCGTTTGTAATGGGTTTTATTGGTTTTGTCTCGTCGCTCCGGCCAGGACAAGGCATCACAATATGGTAAGGGGCGTAACATTTCCGTCTCACACTTGAGGAATTCGGCAAATCACAATGCACTGGATAGCTGGCCAATCACAGCACACCTCGCTTTTTCAGACCGATGAGCTTTGTAAAAATCGACGCGTTTCAGAAAGGCGGGGCATAGAGGAGAAACAATAATGTACAGTATGTGGAAAATAATGTGTTTTTTTAACTTTAAACCGCATAAACACATTTCATTACACCAAATACACAAAATAATGTTCTTTTTAGCAGCATCATATGAACCCTTTAAGTTTCCTAAATAAAAAATAACTAAGTTACTTAAAATAAAATAAACATTAACTGAAATATAAATACAAATATAAAATAAAAAAAAATCTAAATTACATTTAAAATACTTCTAAAACATTTAATAATCTTAGTTAATGTTAATTTCAGCATTTATTAATACATTATTGAAGTCAAAAGATGTCTGTGTTAAATTTATTTTGTACTAAAATAACTAAAACTGAAAGAAAAATGTATAATAACCATATAGACAAAAAAACAATAACTAATGAAAATGACAAAAACATACAACTAAAACTAACATGAACATTTTAAATATAAAAATAAAAAAACTTTCACAGTGCAGTTTTAGCCAGTTAAACATCAGTATCATGTGAAAGTTTTCACAGATCAGAATAGTGATGTTAATAAATCAGTGAAGGGTTAACTGACCAAAACTGCACTGTGAAATTTTTCACAAATCAGAATATTGAAGTTAAGGACTCAAGGAAAGATACAACCAAAAGTTTATAGTGAAAGATCACAATAGTCTATTAGAGCTGTGTATAAGCTGATTTATTTGACTTTGACGTGACATGTGGCCAAGTATGGTGACCAATACTCTGAATTAGTGCTCTGCATTTATCCCATCCAAAGTGCACACACACAGCAGTGAACACACACACACCGTGAACACACACCCGGAGCAGTGGGCAGCCGTTTATGCTGCGGCGCCCGGGGAGCAGTTGGGGGTTCAGTGCCTTGCTCAAGGGCACCTCAGTTTAACTGACCAAAACTGCACTGTGAAATTTTTCACAAATCAGAATATTGAAGTTAAGGACTCAAGGAAAGATACAACCAAAAGTTTATAGTGAAAGATCACAATAGTCTATTAGAGCTGTGTATAAGCTGATTTATTTGACTTTGACGTGACATGTGGCCAAGTATGGTGACCAATACTCTGAATTAGTGCTCTGCATTTATCCCATCCAAAGTGCACACACACACAGCAGTGAACACACACACAGCAGTGAACACACACACACCGTGAACACACACCCGGAGCAGTGGGCAGCCGTTTATGCTGCGGCGCCCGGGGAGCAGTTGGGGGTTCAGTGCCTTGCTCAAGGGCACCTCAGTCGTGGTATTGAAGGTGGGAGAGAGTGCTGTACATCCCCCCCCCCCACCTACAATCCCTGCCGGTACGAGACACAAACCGGCAACCTTTGGGTTACGAGTCCGACTCTCTAACCATTAGGCCATGACTTTCCCAAAAAAAGATTTATCTAATGGTCCTCACCGGAACCCATTGTAATGCTGCGTGAATATACGGCCATTAAGTATAAAGTATTAGACATACGTTCAAAACTATAGGTAACAATAATAATATGTTGTATAAACAGCCCTGCAATAAGGATAGACACAAATGTGTTAAATTAGCTTAGCTTGTTCTAATTTCATGTGTTATGTAATTTAAAAAGCTCGTCTGGATTGTAAAGTAGGGCTAATTGAAACTTTAACTTGTCATGACATGTGACATTCTCTGGAAAGATTTATTTATTTTTATTATTATTATTATTATACAATGTTGTGTGTTTCTGTACTTTTCAGGTTTATGGTATTCTGGAATGACTGAAGATCAGCGCAGAATTCGACGATCTTGTGGATGGATGACAAGTGCTTTTGCAGTTGTACTCATCAAAGTGCTATGCAGACATAACGGCGATGACTGTCACAATGTAGAGCTTTGACAAAGTTGTAAGTACATTTATTTACTTTATAAGTGCACATATTTATTGGAGTCTGTAAGCTTTAAGATAGTAAGACAATTTTAATCCTTCCCTTTGTTTTTAGGCATGACTGCTGGAATTATAGTTGTGAGTGACCAAAGTGAGCACCATCAATCTGCAGTGATGTGGTCCTGGAAATAGAAGAAGACATCTTGGTGATCTGGGGTTGTATCACGTATAACAGACACACACTCTCCTGTGTGTGTGAGAGGCAGTGGAGTGTGACGAGGGGTTGTGTACTGCGTTCGACTATCCCGGACTTGTCACAGCACTTAAAGGCAAAATTGTTTGATTTTCCTTGTTTCTTTGTGTTTTAATGTTTTCACTGTACAAAAAAAAAACAATTGTTGAGAAAACGTAATATTTCAAGGCAACCTGATACGGTCAAAGTTTGAAGTTCTCTCAACTATTATTTTAATAATTGTACTAAGTAAAACTAATGTGTTTTGTCAATTTGAATCTGTTTGTTCACTAAATGCAAAATGCCTCGTTCAGCCAATATATTAATGAAGACAACAAAAGATTGCTTGTTCAGTAAACTTTCTTCGTAACACTTTACAATCAGGATCATTAGTTAATTACTTTAGTTAACATGAACTAAGCATGAACAATACTTCTATTAATCTTAGTTTATGTTAATTTCAACATAATGCATTATTAAAATCAAAAGTTGTGCTTGTTAACATTAGTTAATGCACTGTGAATTAACATGAATGAACAACTGTATCATTGTTTCATTAGCTAACATAAACAAAGATTAATAAATACTGTATAAATGTATTGTTCATTCATGTTAGTTAATACATTAACAAACGGATCCTTATTGTAAAGTGTTACCACTTTCTTTTATTAACTCTATAAATTAATTTATTGATATGATAATCATATGTACTATGTAGTCTTATAGGACACTTATGCTTATGAAGAAGACAACAATTACTCTACAAAGCAAAGAAATGTAAGATATAGTTCTACATTGCTGAACATACTTTAGGCCTAAACACTCGACGCACTAACCTCAAGAACGGTGACAATCAGAAAATGTAAAATGATGAGCTCTTTACATCACAACATAACTAACAGTAATGAGAAATCAACAAAGTAAGTATAAATGAAGTCATAAAACAGCAAAAACAATAATCCTATAACAGTAACTACATAATTTATTCGTGCTGCAATGCATGCTGGGAACTCACAAAGTCGTACCTGACGAAGGTTGCCACTTAACTTTTTCTAAATAAAGGGAGAATAACAGTGTGTAGATCTTTTTTGTATTCTTTAACTCACAAAGTCTTAACATTTCAGGAATATGAAATTCTTTGTTCAGACAACTGTTTTTGACTCATCGGGACAACATTTGGGGTCTCACATGGGTTTTTATATACCGTATTGGCCCGAATATAAGACGACCCCCCTTTGGAACCTTTTGGAAAAAGGCTTTTTAAAAACCAAATCTTTTTTTTTTTCTCAGTAAAACACATTTTGTTTTCAATAATTTTCATATTGCATATTTTTCCTATTTAAATTTTTGTTTTGAAAGTATGGTAAAAACTGGTAAAATGTACCAACAATCACATTTAAAAAATATACACTTTTTTATATACCATTATAAAAAAAAACAGGTAGCCCATCTGAATTCGGACATTTAGGCTATCCATCTAATAGTAGCCTACCAAAATCTTATTAACAGTAGAAGTTCAATCTTACTGTAGTCTTCAAATCTGGGTACTGTCTTACGTTTTAAAATCACAAAGGGAGTTTGGTCCCATCAGGCTAACGTGACAGTCACGACTCATGCAGCTGTAAGCTTTTCTTTTTCTTTTGTTTTTACTCGCGATCTTTACAACACGCATTACATTACGTATTTCATGGCACACTCGTATTTGGCGCCACCTATTGTTGTGGGAGTATTATTGACATGTCAAAGTCTAGACCCTGAATATAAGACGACCGCGTTTCAGATGTATTTCCAAGAAAAAACATTGTCTTATATTCGGGTCAATACGGTAGTTTCAAGAAAATAATTACATTACGTATTTCATGGCACACTCGTATTTGGCGCCACCTATTGTTGTGGGTGTATTATTGACATGTCAAAGTCTAGACCCTGAATATAAGACGACCGCGTTTCAGATGTATTTCCAAGAAAAAAACATTGTCTTATATTCGGGTCAATACGGTAGTTTCAAGAAAATGGCATTTTTTAGTTTTTAAAACTTAAAAGGTTTCATTAACTGGAAAATATGTAGTTGCTTTTTTACCGTGTATCTTCGCACAAATTTACACATATACATATATACACTTTTCAGATATGTGGATGTTTTAATAAACATGAATTTTTAAATTATGGTTTATTTGTGCTCTCTGTTATGCCAGGATAATTAGTTAACAAAACGCCTTTGTCGTGTTAACTTGTGTTGAAGTGTATTTAACTCATAACCATGTAAACTTTTTAGGTAATTGTTATAACAAGCTATATGTAGTCGAGTAAACTTAAATTTGAAAGTTTCCTTAATGCTCTTGATTGCTTGAATAAGTTGATACAATATTTAAAACAAAGTTATGACAACAAAACAACATCAAGTTAAAAAATAATTTTTAATTCTTAGAAGAAAATATTAGTTGAAACAACAAAATCTTTGTAATAACTGAAATTCTTCGTTTCAATGAATTCAAAATTTAAGGCAACCAGGTTACTTACTTTTTTTAGTTAAACCAACAAATCATTTTTTACATATATACACAGTACACACATATATATTACATTAACACAAACATTTATTTTTGATCGACAATTTGATTGATTTATGAGGATCAGAATCTGTCCATGATTATGAATCAGTTCTACACTGATTCAACATTTCATTTGCATCATTTCTCAGAAATTATGAAAGTTTTAGCATATTTAAAAAAAAATGTACTATGTATTTTTTATATTGGTGCATAATATATACATGAATAATATTACATATTTTAATTATTTGAACTAGATTTTATTGTATTTTACTTCTTTCTATAAAAAAAGGTAGAACTTATTTTGCTTTAATAGTTTTTTCGTTGAACTGATGATGAAATACAATCACCCTTCTAAGCCTTTTTAGAGTAAAGACATAAATATCAAGATTTATTTTGGCTATATCCCCCAGATTTCATTCTGCAGATTCCTAATTGTGTGTTGTGTGACACTTTGAATAACAATGAGCAATAGGAACTCTGGTTTTATGTATATCACCTGCACTAAAGCAATAAAGGCAAGAACAAACGTGTTTAATTAGAGAAAAAAGCTCATCTTAGTCTCAGTCTGTAATTTGTAGCAATATCTGCGTAGACATGTTTAAATAACGTGTCTGAGGACAAAAGCTAGTCTGTAGTTCCACAGAGTTACTGATTATCCTGTCAGATAAACAGATTCTCTTCTAGATTCTCTGCACATGAACGTTAACATTTTCAAAATCCTTTCGATTCTGCACTATATATGCCACATAACAGATACTAAAAATATGATGTGGTTAGATATTAAAAATGTTTTAAATGAGAAAAATGCTAAATAGTCTCAGTCTGATAGTTTGGACCTCATTGTATTTGTGTGTTTGTCTTTGCTGCCAATGGAACTATACTACCATTTCGATCTACGAGGTGGTCTTCTCGTGTTATTTTTGGTTGGTTTTGGATTGAGTTTTGATAGCCAGAGTTGCATAACCCACATCAGATCACACTACTGCATGTCAGTTTTACACAAGGACCTTCTAAAATGTTCACTATACATTTGGGTCAGTGTTGGGGGTTACGCACTGCAAGTAACGTGAGTTACGTAATCAGATTACGTTTTTCAAGTAACTAGCCTTGAGGCTTATTCATTTCACTTTTGGTGTGAAAAGGCTTTTATATTTGCCAAAAATATAACTTTTTTTATTTTAAAAACAAACAAGCAAGCCCTGTCCAGATTTAAAAAGTAACGTAAAAGTAACGTAACGCATACTTTCCATAAAAAGTAACTAAGTAACGTAATTAGTAATGCATTACTTTTAAAAGTAACTTTCCCCAACACTGATTTGGGTTTCAACATGACTGTATTTATAGATATATTTTCTTTCAGCTTAACATTTACAACATAAAGGGTGCCCACACTTTATGACCTCAGAATCTCCACTTCTACGTGACTTTTCCTGTCGTACAGTCATGATTACTGGATGCTGTATTTTTAAAACAAAATGTTTATCTGGGTTAAATGTCATAGAGTTTGCATTCACAGGGACTACTATATGAAACATGAACAAAGTTCTGTGTAAATCGTAGTTTCATTCTTACATAAATAGTTTCATTGAACTAAATGCAAGAATTTATGCAAGAACGGTTTAATGCACATCTGCTTTGCTCATGTTTCATGAATGAGGCTCGCAGAGTGCAATATTCATCAGAAACCCTTAATATTTAAAAGTGAAAGAGAAAGATACTGCATCCAAATAATAACTCACACACCTCAACTGATTATATTCTTGTAAAAAACACTACACTAAGACAATGGTATTTTATTGTATGAACTGACTAGAGACCTCTCACTCAATCAAATGCCGCTATAACTGAAAGACAAGCAGGAATGCGATCAAACAGCGTCGAATCACGAGCAAAATTACTCTGTTTTTAAAAATAATTTCTTTCAATAATTTTCTGGGCGCAATCGCCTACGGCGTTTTAAACAAAACACATACATTTTTTATTTGCTTTAAATAAATAATCAACAATAAATAACAAAGTGATAATGCCCCGGACGTGTTTTGTTGATGTACGACCACTGGGGCAAGTTCAAGCTCAAACCGGTGTGCACCATTTTGCTACGGTTTCCGGTTTGAACGACATGTTTCCTGGAAACGGTGTGCAACGGGGGTTTGAGATGCGTTTTCTCTTGTTTGGTGGGTGTGTCAAACATGTCAGCCCAATCAGCAGCAACATGTATGTAAACCACGCGGTATTAAAGAGACAGATCGCACAATGTAATTAACATCCAAATAAATTCACAAGAGCAAGTATATTGTTTGCACATGTTTATTTACATTAAAGGCAAAATAACTGAAATAATAAGGGCACAAGTATAGATCTGGAACTTTTTTAAGTCTGTCTAAATATAATTTAATAATGTCTTCTGGCCCATATCCTTTCTTTAGGAAAGTGTGCTAAATACTGATTAATGTAACATAAAAATACTATACATATTTATATATTTTTCTATTGTTATTATGGAGTGACACTTTAATAAACTTTTCTATACCCCTCTGATTATATAATGTTAAATATTACTATAACATAGCACAACAACAGGGATCAGCAATAATGATAAGCCTAATACTCACAATAAAAATAATACGGTCATATAGATCATAACACAGTCTCGGATGTAAGAAGTGGATTATCCTTCACCTGAAATGTTTGTATTTTCATCCTGAAATGCGAGGCAAATGTTGGATCACAATAATTAGGAACCACAGTTTCCACAAATCCCTTCATTTGATTGGGATGTTCTCCTTTATTCAGGAGGGCAAGGGCAGTGACTGTAACATCGAGCGTATTTTGCAGTATTAAACACGTATTTATACCAATTTCATCAGCCTCCGAAAATTCTTCAAAAAGAGCACAAAGAATGGCCTTCTCAGCTGCCATAGTTGCAACTCTTGCGTCATCAGAACAGGGTGTTCAACGCACCACCGTTTCCGTTTAAAACACGTTTTGCACCGTTTTTGTCGGGGCTGAACGCAGCACTGATCTCTATGAGTGTGTATGACCGATAAACTCTGACAGCCTGCTGTTGCTAAGGTTACTTCAGGCGAAAGCGACTTCTGGTCTGTTTAGCGCACTCTGAATCTAAATTTTTGTAGTTACTGAAATGTTTTAGAACGCGACTAAAATGTGCATTTAAACTTACATGTAAAAAGAATACACTATATACACGTTTAAGACCCCCGACCTTTAGTTTTGACTTTCTTTTAAACCTTAATGAGTGGAGTCAGACCCCCATAATTCGCAACCTGCATTCTCTCTAAATATTTGTTACACAAACCTAAATCATCCACAATAGAATGATAATCAAAACATAGATGGAGTCGATCAGCACCCCAAAGCTTGATGATCATTATTACCTCTTCATGGGTTGACATTTTATTCCATAACGTTACACAGTTTTGATGCTGTTTTATGTCTGATGATCGTGTTAGAATACATGTGGAAGCATCTGTTGTTTCGGTTTCTTCTTCACTTGTGTTTTTTTAGTGGAAATTCTGTACAGAAGATGTGTACTAGCGCTCCCTACCATATAACAATGAAAACACGGATTCTCGGCGCACAAGTATAGCTCAAATATATTTAGATTTTTTCTAAGTATAAGTCAAGCATACTTAAATGTCATTTTAAGTATATTTCTGAGATGTACATACAAAGTAGACAAAGTATACTTTCCTATTACTCAAAACAGATTTGTTCATGAAGAATCACTTCGCGACATCAGTGATGGGTGACATTCGACTACGGCAATGTTAAACCCACTTAGTATCTTACTTATTACCACAATAAATGACCCCCATTAAACAGCATGTAGATGTAGAAAACACTCACCAGACATGCTCAGCCTGAGGATTTTAATCACCGTGTCCCCGTGCACATGGACTTCATAAAGAGCTTGTGTTTGCAGGGCAAAGAAAAGCAACCGGACACGAGAAGAATACCAGAGAGGCTCAGAGTGTTCATCTGTAGGATACTGGAGATTTAACTTCCCACTGTGTCTTTTCGTGTTGAATCTCTCTGAAATAGTGCTTAGTGAGAAAGTCTTTCTGAACTGCTTCTGATGAAACTCAAAGTTTATTATTTGACATCAAATTGATGTGGATTTATTGCACAACTGAAATTTGCTAAAAGTTTATTCTGTAAACCTTAATAAAAAATAATGTAATAATAATATTGAATATATACATTTAAATAGTAAAATTAAATATAAACAAAACAATATAATTTAAATAAAATATGCATTTAAATAATATGTATATATACACACACACACACAAGACCAGTGAGACAACTAGCCCTGGTCTTTCTTACTAGGTGCATCACCTTTTGTCATAAATGAAAGTATTATGACACTATGCAGTTTATCCTTGCATATTGCATACTGTTTCAAAAATGAGTAGACATTATATATACATTATGCAGCATGTACTGTGCAGTATGAAGTAGTTGTAACGATTAGTCAGAGGCGTGCGGATCCATTTGCAGCTTTTATTAGAATAACAGGCAGAGTAAAACAGGCAGTATTCAGTCAACAGCGTCACGTACAGCAGGGGTAATCCAAGAGAATAAACAGTGGCAGAACGAGGGTCGGGGCAGGCGGCAGAGAATCACACTAGTAAGAACAGTCCGAGGTAATACACAAGAGACGACAAGATAGGGGATAAACGCTCAGAAATGTAGCCGGGGCAATACAAGACTTCGCAAACATAGAGAGTCTGGGAGCTGCTTAAATAGGGAAGCTAAGGGGGAACACCTGTGCCGTAATCAGTCCCAGGTACGGGGTGTCAGGGAAATGTAGTCCATGAACGTTAGTACTCGGGAGAGGGTGCCCTCCGGAGGCCGTCGGAGAGAGCCACAGAGGCCCAAATCGTGACAGAGCCCCCCCCTGCGAGCGGCTCCTGAAGCGAGGAGGAGAACGACGCCGAGGACTTCCACGGTAGTGAGGGGCTGGTTTGCAAGGATGGGTTCTATGAAATTCAGTAGTGAGTGAAGGGTCCAGGATATCCTGAGAATTAACCCACGATCTCTCCTCAGGACCAT
>NW_015505468.1:1661905-1680666 GCF_001515645.1 Sinocyclocheilus grahami | reverse complement strand
GTGATCTGTCTAATGATTTTGAATGGACCCACGTACCTGGGACTCAACTTCTTGCACGGAAGCCGAAGGCGAAGGTCTCTTGTGGAGAGCCAGACCCATTGTCCTGGGAGGTAAGCGGGACCTGACCTCCTGTGACGATCGGCCTGTTCCTTGACCCTGCGGATGGCGCGTTGAAGGTGCACATGAGCAACATTCCATGTCTCCTCACTTCGCTGGAGCCAGTCGTTGATAGCAGGGAGCTCGGAGGGTTCTCCGGAACAGGGAAACAGGGGTGGTTGGAAACCAAGTACACATTGAAAAGGCGTAAGGCCGGTGGATGGTTTGCGGAGAATTCTGTGCGTATTCCGCCCACAGGAGAAAGCGACTCCAGTCGCTCTGATTCTGATGGCAGTAGGCAAGCAGAAAGCGGGTCAATTCCTGGTTTAATCTTTCGACCTGGCCACTCGACTGTGGATGGTATCCAGAAGTGAGGCTGACGTTAATATTGAGGTGTTGGCAGAATGCCGTGGATTGAGTCGTTTGGCCGCTCTGAGGTACTCGAGGTTGCGATGATCAGTCAGAACAACAAAGGGAAGTTTGGCTCCCTCCAACCAGTGACGCCATTCCTCCAAGGCTGCCTTTATGGCTAGAAGTTCTCGATCTCCCACATCATAGTTTTGTTCCGTCGAGTTGAGTTTCCGAGAGTAGTAGGCACAGGGAAAGAATTTGGAAGGATTACACTGCCGCTGAGAGAGTATAGCTCCGATGCCCGTGTTGGAAGCATCCACCTCCACGAAGAACTCTACCTCAGGGTCAGGATGGTGAAGAATGGGCGCGGAGGTGAAGCGTTCCTTTAGTCGTTGAAAAGCCCTGGTGGTTGATGGTGACCAAAGAAGCCTACGCTTCCCTCCCCTTAGCATTGAGGTGAGAGGTGCTGCAATGGTGCTGAAGTCCCGAATTAAACTTCTATAGAAGTTAGCAAAGCCCAAGAAGCGCTGTAGTTCCTTTACCGTCATCGGTTGAGGCCAGTTGAGCACAGACTGTACCTTCCTGTTATCCATAGCTACCCCCTCAGCGCTAATGATGTAACCAAGAAAAGAGGTAACTGTCTGGTGGAACTCACATTTCTCCATCTTGGCATATAGCTGGTTGTCAATGAGCCTCTGAAGTACAGCCCGCACGTGCTGCACATGTGAGTCCAGGGTATCCGAATAGATCAAGATATCATCTATATAGACTATGACCCCCCGATTCAGCATGTCCCGGAAAACATTGTTAATGAAAGCTTGGAAAACTGAAGGACTGTTTACCAGGCCGAATGGCATGACGAGGTATTCATAGTGCCCTGACGTTGTTGAGAAAGCCGTCTTCCACTCGTCTCCCTCCCGAATGCGAATAAGATTGTAGGCGCTGCGAAGGTTGAGCTTGATGAAATATTTAGCAGTGCGGAGTTGTTCTAGAGCTGCTGGAACTAGAGGTAGAGGGTACCGGAATTTGACTGTCATCTCATTTAGACTGCGGTAATCAATGCATGGCCGGAGACCTCCCTCTATCTTTTTGACAAAGAAGAAACTAGCTGACGCAGGTGAGGTGGATGGTCTAATGAACCCCTTTGACAGCTCCTCCTCAATTAACACCTTCATGGCCTCGGACTCTGGCTGTGATAGTGGGAAAACTCTGCTTCTAAAGGGGTTTGATCCTGGAAGAAGATCCGATTCCGCATTCTTCTCTCTCGTTCCACATCGGTGAGGCGAGTGAAACCAATCTGCATGGGTTCCGATTCAACGGGAGCTGTGGCCGCTGGAGGATACACAGGAAATGGACGAGAAGGACGTCGTGCCCGCATCAGGTTATCTATGCGGATGGACAGCTCAATGAACTGTTCGAGGGACCTCCTCTCATCACGGCAGGCGAGCTCTGACTGTAGCTCGCCCGTCGTCTCAGGAAACAGTCAAATGATGGGAATGACAGCCGTCTCCCTTCCCAAGCAGCAGTGGCCCAGTCCAGCGCTCGTCCAGTTAACAGAGAGCAAACAAATGAAACCCGTCTATCGTCGGTGGGGTAGAACTGCGGTTGTTGATCTACAAACATGGAGCATTGTAATAAAAAGCCCTTACATCTTTCCGGTGAGCCGTCAAACTTCTCGGGGAAAGCCAGACGTGGGCTGGTCAACGAGTGACTGGGACTGGGAACCGCTTGAGACGGAACGGATGGAGGAATGCTCGGCTCAGGCATGGTGACGCGAAGGGCTTGTAGCGTCCTCACCATCTCCTCCGTGAGCGCGGTGAGTCGTTGCAGCTGTTGCTGATGAGACGCTAACATGGAGGCCTGGGCAGAAACCTCGGTGGTTAGCTGATAAATCGCTGCTGGTTCCGTGTGTGTCGAAGCCTTCTGTAACGATGAGTCAGAGGCGTGCAGATCCATTTGCAGCTTTTATTAGAATAACAGGCAGAGTAAAACAGGCAGTATTCAGTCAACAGCGTCACGTACAGCAGGGGTAATCCAAGAGAATAAACAGTGGCAGAGCGAGGGTCGGGGCAGGCGGCAGGGAATCACATTAGTAAGAACAGTCCGAGGTAATACACAAGAGACGACAAGATAGGGGATAAACGCTCAGAAATGTAGCCGGGGCAATACAAGACTTCGCAAACATAGAGAGTCTGGGAGCTGCTTAAATAGGGAAGCTAAGGGGGAACACCTGTGCCGTAATCAGTCCCAGGTACGGGGTGTCAGGGAAATGTAGTCCATGAACGTTAGTACTCGGGAGAGGGTGCCCTCCGGAGGCCGTCGGAGAGAGCCACAGAGGCCTGATTCGTGACAGTAGTATTCTACCCAGAACAGAGCCAAACAGTAGTACGCTACATTGTTTTCACATGAACTCAATATTATCATCTTGGAAATAAAAATAGCATTTTTGTTTTTTATCAATTTTAGGAAATATTTGCCAGACTGATGAAATAAAGAGGCAAAAAGAGACACATTGGGAATGCAAGGTCAAGCACATTGTATTGTGGGATTCAATATTCTGTGCAGCGTGCATATATATATATTGTGGAATCTGTAGCCGGACGGTGTTTTCAAATGTTTATTTATTTCTGTGTACATAAGGAAAAATATTGCACCATTATCAATGCTTGTTTTTAATGTTGAATGAACACTGCATGTAGTCATATCAAAACATTTCTTATACTGACACTTCTCAATGCATTTCATATTAAACTACAGCTGAGATCACAATTGAGCAACAGCACACACCACACCGGTCCATCTGTCATGATCTTAAAGTCGCTCTTGCTTTGTCCAAGATGTCCTTCCTGATGCGTGGATAGTTGGGATGTGCATCCAAAACCTGAGAGTGTGAGAAAAGAAAGAAAAAAAATGCAACAGGATAAAAAGCTATTAGCTATTATATTTTTAGTTAAGTTCTAAATACAATAATTTAAATGAAAATTATATCATAATAATTTAAAGATGATACAAATATAAAACTACAGTGTAATTGATTTTAAATATAAAATTTATTTTTCATTTATTGCCAAATATATAGATTTTGGCAATTAACCTTATAAATAAATGAAGTTGAAATATCCCTCAATAGTTCAAGGTAGGTCTGTCTTAAAAGGTTTACATTTTTTTTGTAAAAAATAATTTTTCTATGAAAAAAAAATTAATGGGATTTTGCTTCTGGATTCTTTTGGTCTCACTAAAATATTTACTAATTTAGATGTTTAGGTTTTCTTGCGTACTCACTTTATGGCACACATCTATAGCATCCACGTGTCTCTTGGCCTTCAGGTAATTGAACGCGAGCTTGTAGCCTGGTAAACAAACAGCATGCTGATGTCAATGAGAGATGTGAACACACACATGAGAACAGTACAGAGCGTCAGAGAGGCTTTAATCTTACCGATAGTGGGGTTGGTTTGATTGCTGTATTTCCAGGCCATTTCATAATTCAAGGCAGCATCTCTGAAGGACTGCTCCTTCTCCATAATGTAGCCCATGTACTCGTACGCCTTGCAGCAGGACTGTTATAAAACACGTTAAGACGTCAGTCTGTAAGTGTTTTTAATATTTAGATTATTCTGAAAAGTCAAATGAAAGGTTTGCAAGCAAGCTGTGATGTTTTAGGGTTTCAGCACACGTTTGGTTTTTGTCCATCAAGTTGCAAATAAAAAGAGAAAATAAATGTGCTGAAGATTTAATTCACTGGATCAAATTAAAAGAGCCATTTTCCCCTGTAGTCACAAATTTTATCTCTTAAAACTCATGTTTGATAATCAAAATGACATTTACACATTTTTTTCCCTTTGAAAAAATAATTTCTTCATGCATTAAAATGGCTTGAATATAACTCTACACCCTCATTTAGTATATGCAGATTCATTCATGAATATGCAGATTATTCCCCCCGTCTACTCAATCATCTCCGACTACCTGCTCCACTGTGTCTCGGTTAACTGAAGTAGTGAATGTACATAACAGCAAGTGCCAAAATTGGATTCATTCAGCCATATATGTTTGAACCAGAAACTGATTCCAAAGATGAGGAAAAGTGAATTATACAGGCTTGTCTACAAGTATCTGTATCAGAATGATAATGCATTTGATGTATCGATCTCTACAGTCTCGGACATGTAATCGGTAACCAGAGTTGGGTATAACGCGTTACACGGTAAAAGTAATCTAATTACTTTTTCTGGTAACTCAGTAATGTAATGCATTACATTTTAAATTTGTGTAATTTGATTACAGTAACTAAAGTCAATATAATTACGTTACTTATGTTACAAATGTAGTGTTAAGAAAAAAAAATATTATATGCCTTTTAAAATCACGTTTTGCGAGCCAGCGTCAGTTAACCCTCGGAGGCGCTGGCGTGATCACTTGCATTTTTTCCTGATAACAGCAAAAATAACTTAAAATGCTCCGCCATTTTTGATCGTACATATAAGTGTAATACATCATTTGAATCTGTGAAGGGTCTATTTTTATTTGTGCGCACTCACACAATATCAACAAAAAGATTGTGCTTTTGTAATACAAAGAAAACAAACGGGGTGCGCTTTCTGCCGTCTCAGTCTCTGCGAACATCTTTCTGAATGACGTCGGATGCTTTTTCTGCACAGAGTTGCTTTTTTTTCAACTTCAGGAGCTCAGAGCGCTCCTGCAAAAACGTGAGGCGCACAGGGCGCATAAACAGCGCGCAGAAAGCTCACTGCCAACCGAAAACAATTCAAAAAGCTGCCTCTTACTGCAAAAAACGCGTTCTGTGTGATCGCTTAGGCAGGTTTATACTAAGAATGTTAAGTTTTAGAAATGGATTCAATCTTTAAGTTTAAAGGAGAAAATGCTCAGCAATGGTGTTGACGGATGCATCTGCACATGGTTGTTCTTTAAGCACATTTAAAACACCAGATGGACATGTAAACAATGTTAAAGTACAATGTACTTGATTTTCACCACAGGTGATTTTTAAAAACAGGGTAGGTGATTTGGTTCAGAATTTTTTTTTGTTATGCTGGTTGAAAGTCTCTTCACATCCCAATAGCAATCACTAAGTTAAGTTCTCTAAATGTGTTTGTATTAATATCGTCTGTGGAAGGCATAGGACCATAAAATGTTTGTCCAATCATATTCCTCGGTCCGAGGGCTATGATAGGGTGTCCTACCTGCCTGTCAACGTATGTATTTGCATACCTCCATGCACCCTGTTCGCTCAGACGTGATCCGTCATCAGTGCATTCCATTGCAGACCGAGCGAGAATGGAAGGTGTTATTATTGTAATATCGTGCGCTTTGTACTGTAAAGTTTTCTCACTGGTGAACGAGACATGAGGTAATCTGACAGAGTTGAATTCAACCCTCTACCAACACCGTCTCTTGTCGTGTTTTGGAGGAAGCGTGGCTTTGGAGAGTGATTTGCAGGGAGGGTGAGATCTTATGCTCTCAAAGCTTGCTTGCTATTGCTAACCTCTCCGAAATCGCCTACCCTACATTTAAATATACTAATCTTTTACTATTTTTTTCAGCTGAATTTTCAGCAGAAATTGTGATATATAATGTGGCTGAATGAATTCAGCATCACCTTGTTGTGTCGCAGGCATCTCTTTAGCAGCTCTCCTGCCATGTCATATTTTCCCGACTGGATGTAGATGTCAGCCAGGAGCAGCCAGCTCTTTTCAAACTCATCTGCATCAATGATGTTCCAGTTCATCTTGGCGATGCGTTTGAGCTGGTTTCGGGCTCGAGGGGTTTGCTTCAGGATCATGTAGGCAGTGGCCATGGCCAGCAGCGCAGGAACATGATCTTTCTGTACAGAACAAACAAGACTTTCAGGTGTAGTTGAGTAAATGCCGTCGTGAAGCATGAAAGAAGAGGATTCAACAAACTGTAAGGTTTAGTGTAAGTGATACTGAAGTGGAGATTTCTGGAGAAAAAAAACCATGTTGAGAAATGGCTTTTAAATATATGTATTATAATTGAAATCTAGAGGCACAAATAGATAAAGTATAATACAATAAACACTTAAATGGGTATTTTGGATGTTTTCTTTATACTAGCCTGAAAAAAGAAAAACATTTTTTTTTTTAAAAGAACAGCATTTATTTGAAATAGAAATGATTATAAATGTCTTTACTGTCACTTTTGATCAATTTAATGCATCCTTGCTAAATAAAAATTCTGAATGCTATTCTAAGTTTGTCTTGAAGGAGTGATTCAGGCGTATATAAAAGCAGTGTGCATGTGTGGGTGTGTGTATATTTAACATATCCGTCATGTGATGTCCACACACCTCACTGTTTGCAATCTCAATGAACACGTTGAGGGCTCTTTCCACGTTGGCTTTCTGTTTGGTGGCCAGATAACAGTAGTTCTCCAGGATGCGCAGCTGTACATGTCCCGCTGAGGTTTGTGGCTTCAGCTCCTTTAAGAGCTTCTCCGCTGTTCTCACGGCCAGCTGCTCCGACTCCTGCTTCTCTGTAGAGTTTCTGAACACAAACAAATGAAATGCATCATTTGTGAAAGTGCATGTGTGCAATAAAACTCAGCTTATACAGAATAAAAGACAATAATGGCAGAATTAGTGAAATTAGCTGTTCAGGATGCATCTTGGGAATAGTGTAAAGGGATTAGGACGCACCCCATGTCTCCGTCCAGGTTCTCAAACACCTCTCCTCCTATGGTCTCATTGTCAGGGTTGAGACAAATCTCAATCATGTTGTACACTGCGTTCTGGCCCCAGTCGTTGTCCTTCCTGGCTTTGTTAAAGTGACGTAACCCATCGTTAGGTTCACCAGTGTACCTTTGAGAAGCAGATCAACATTCATGTCCTTATTGCATTCAATTCAGCAATCAAAAGCTATGACTGTCATTCATTTATCATATATGCATCACAATCAATATTATTACAATTTCAAGCAACTGTTTTCTATTTGAATATACTTTTAAACTATTAAAATGATCCTTCAGAAACCATTCTAATATGCTTATTTGTTGCTCAAGAAATATTTATTATTATCAATATTTAAAACAGTTGTACTGCTTAATATTTTTGTGGATACCGTGATACATTTTTTAGGATTCTTTGTTACTTGGAAAGTTTAAAGGAACAGCATTTATTAGAAATATAATGTTTTGTAAATGTCACTTTTGATAAATGTAATGCATATTTGCTGAATAAAAGTATTAATCCCTTTTAAACTATTAAAATGATCCTTCAGAAACCATTCTAATATGCTTATTTGTTGCTCAAGAAATATTGATTATTATCAATATTTAAAACAGTTGTACTGCTTAATATTTTTGTGGATACCGTGATACATTTTTTAGGATTCTTTGTTATATATATAATGGCCTAATTCATGACCAGCACAAAATATATAGTATGCTGATATGCAAACTGATACATTTATTGTAACAATGTAAGTCTTTACTGTCACTTTTTAACAATTTAATGCGTCCTTCTGAATAAAAATATTAATTTCTTTGAAAAATGTATATATTACTGACCCCTTTGTTATAAAATATTTACTAAGCCCTGAGAGTTTAAGTTAATTTCAATACTTTAACAACATTCACATGTTCACAGTTCTCTGATGACAGTTAATGGTCACATGACATGAAGGTATGCAAATAAAATATTTAACTTTTCTATGAAGTGTTTAATTTTGGGAGTAAAATTTAAATTAATAAATACATACATGCATACATACATACATACATACATACATACATACATATATATATATATATATATATATTTAAGCTTTTATTAACCAATAAACCCCCAGGGATTCACAATCCCCAGTTTGGGAAACCCTAGATTACCATCATAAAGTATAACCCTCTATTTCATATTTTATAATCTTACCACAGGTAGAGCCCTTTGCAGTAGTTGTATCCAGGCTCAAACTTGGCCCTTGATGAGTGTTTCTCTGCCATCTCGAGGAATCTTGGAACCTCCTCCAGTTTGCCGGCTCTGCGCAGCAGATCAATGAGGCGGGACAGCGTCGGGTAGTTGTCTAGGGCAAGAGATTAAATGAGTTCATTACAGCTTCCTGGTTGCTTAGGTTTCCCCTGCGGTTCATACGAGTATCTGGAAGGAAAGCGGAGGGGGCTGCTGCAACAACGGCGTAACCGTTTGAAAGGTCAGGAGATGAACGACACACCTGGTTTCCTCTCCAAGAGCTGCTGGAAGTGAAACACAGCCTGTTCATAGTCCTGCTTCCGGAACATAAGGTCTGCCATCATCTAACAACAAACACAGAGACGATTACCAAATTTCTGCCTAGCAAAGCTATAAGAACAAATTGGAAAATTATAAGCTGTGAGAGAATATGTAAGTTCTAGTGTAAAAATAATGTAACATAATTGACTTGAAAGTTTATATGCTACTGCTAAAAATACATTTCTATGAAGAAAATGAATGAGAATTTTCATTCTAGAACTGTTGCACTCTACACACTCGAGATGTTTTTCCCGCATCCAGATTCATCTGATTGGTTCATTGCTGTGAGGTTAAGAGAGAGGAGTATCTGATTAAGAGAAACTGACCAGTGTAGCCGACTCGTTGACCGGATCGTTCTTCAGAATGGCACTGCACTGCTGCTGACAGGCCTCGACATCATCCAGAGTAAGATACAGCTGAGCCAGTTCCAACATCACCTGATTAAACACACAAACACACACATTTACATCCACAGCTGTTCACAGGAGACACTGAAAGTCTGCTGCTTTAGAAAAGAATCATTATATTCTGTTTAAAAGTTTCACATGTTTATTTGCATAAATGCTTGCATTTATTAAAAATGATGTTCAATTTATTAACTTAAATAAATCACCAAAAATAAATAAATAAATAAAGAACAGCAAAAAAGTATTCGCTGCAAGGAAAATGTCCTTGAGGCTTTCTGGGAAGAAGTGTAGGCTCATACTGCTGACATTAACTGCATAACAGTGTGCTACCTATTACACTTTACCAGTCACATTCGACTGAATTAATGTTTCTCATGATCTTCAAAATCTTTTAAAAATACTACTTAAAATTCTACTTTTACATTTATGCATTTACCACATGCTTTTAAGTCACTTTGGATAAAAGCATCTGCTAAATGCATAAATGCAAATGCACTTGAATGATTATAATTAGCTTTGTTGACAAATGTAAATTGTGCTTAAGCGTGAATTAAAAAAATAAATAATAGAAAACAAATTATTATTTATATATATATATATACACACACACTGGTATATATATATTCCATTATATGTTTACTATTTTAATATGGTCTATGGAGAGACTGATCTGTGATGGCAATCAAATGCAGGCCTGTGGCGTGTTCAAATGCAGCACCACACACACAAACTGACTGATGCTCCAGACTCGGCCGGACCGATCCAGCTGCAGAAGAACACACTGGACTCACTGATCCGGGCCACACTGACCTTGCTGTCACTTTCACAGTACACAAGCGCCTCTTTGTAGAACTTGACGGCTCGTTCGTAGCCACGCTGGCTGCTGCAGTGCTTGGCGATTTCAGCGCAGATCTCTGCGGCGAGCTGCTTCTGCGCGGGCACCGAGTCGGGCTGCTCCAGCTGAGCGCGCTTCAGCACCTTCGCCTGCACATCTCTCGCCTGAGGAGGAACAACAATTCAAACAAGCGCTCTGGGCAAGAAATTAAAGGAACATTTGAAAACACCTTGACAATTACAATTCTGTCAGTATTTTGTCAAAGTATGTTTAGTTATATACTTGAAAACATACTTGTATAGTACATGAAATATAATTTATAATTTATATATAATTTAGGAGGTTGTGAATGTAAATTGGTCTTATGGGTTGAGGTGACCTGTTGAAAGCTTTCAGAGTCGTATTATTTATTTACTACTATAGATTTTATTAACATTTTGAATTTGCTTTTATTTTTATATTTCAAGTTTTCTTTTTAGTTTACATTCTAGTAATTTTGTGATTTTCTGTTTTGTTTCATTTTTCTATTCACATATCTAAATAGATTCAATTTATTTATATTTTTATATATATTTTATATTTCTTTAGTTTTAGTAATTCAGTAAGTTTATAAGATATTACTTTTAGACACAAATATTACCTTTTAAATACTGTATTTATAATATAATATATTATAATATAATAATTTTTATCAGAATTAAACACATTTTCCTCCATATTCTCTTCATCATAAATGCAACAACAATAATAGAATAAAATAAAAATTGGTACACAAAAAAATTAAAAAAAAAATTTATTTTCTGTTTTAGTTGTAGTAATTTTAGCACTTAAACTTATTATTCATTTAAGTTACTTGTCAAGACAACATTTCTAAAAGTTTTTCATCTAATTTCAGGCTTATTTCAATTACTGAAAATATTTTTAAATCATTTTCGTTAACAATAACTGCACTGTTTCAGAGAAAAAGACACTCGACTCACTCTCTGTAAGGACAGTAATGCTTCGTCATCTTTATTGACTTTGCTCTGGACTTTTGCGAGAAGCACAAGATAGCGACAGTCTTCGGTAAGAAGCGGCAGCTCATTTACTGAAAAATAAAGACAGAAAGACACCACTGATCACTATTGAAGAGATGCAACTGCTTTGTGCATTACACAAAAATTGTATTTTAAATTACATTAAGCTGAACCAGCTTCCATACATCAATTAAAAGTGCACCCCCATGTTCTCCCATGACACATGAATTAATCCTGAATTCATTTGTCAATCATGTAACAAGTTGCATTTCTAAGGTGTAGTAAATATAAGAATTAAAGTAGAAATTAATAAAAATTTTAAAAACCTTAATGGAATTTAAATTACATTTCCAGTCAGATAAGGATTCACTGTTTACACTGTGTAATAAATATTTGCATGGGGATAGAGGCAGACATCTTATAAAAAAGAAATACATGTTTGAGTTTCTAAACAAGGATCTTTGCTAACTGCGACATTCAAACACAAATGTAAACATAAGAATAAACAACTAGAATTCTCTCAGAATTAAAGTAGAAATTAATAAAAATTTTAAAAACCTTAATGGAACCCTTTAAAAAAGGGTTCCGGAATTTAAATTACATTTCCAGTCAGATAAGGATTCACTGTTTACACTGTGTAATAAATATTTGCATGGGGATAGAGGCAGACATCTTATAAAAAAGAAATACATGTTTGAGTTTCTAAACAAGGATCTTTGCTAACTGCGACATTCAAACACAAATGTCAACATAAGAATAAACAACTAGAATTCTCTCCCACCTCCTGAACGTTTATGTAGGCATCGCCGAGTAACAGGAAGGTATGAGGGCTCGGCAATTTGTCCACCAAATCCCTGATGAGAACACAGATACTTTAATGTTCTGCATGAACACGAGTGTTTGATGATTGTTTATTAAAGTACAGGTTCAGCATTCCATTCTGCTCTCTTAAGTAACATACTTTAGAACAAAAAAGAAAAGAAAAAAAAGTTTTTACAATGTAATGATATTGAAAAAAAAAAAAGAGACCATTAAGATATTTTGCATGGTGACAATTAAGCACATTTTCTCCCAAATTAATTAATTAAATAAATAAATAAATATTCAGATTTAAAATCACTGTATTATAGTAATTTACTGTAATACAATAAATGCAAAAAAATATGTAATATAGTAACTACGTATTATTATTATGTATTTAAGTATTAAATTTTATGTATTTAAGTTTACTATCAAATATATTGTTTTCTCTCTTTTGATTTTACGGTGAATATGACCTGGACATGAATTTACGATATTCACCCATATACTGTGAAAACCATATTCTATAAGTTATAATACATGTAGTAAATATGAGGAGCAAGTTTGACTCTCTCCCACCTCCTGAACGTTTATGTAGGCATCGCCGAGTAACAGGAAGGTATGAGGGCTCGGCAATTTGTCCACCAAATCCCTGATGAGAACACAGATACTTTAATGTTCTGCATGAACACGAGTGTTTGATGATTGTTTATTAAAGTACAGGTTCAGCATTCCATTCTGCTCTCTTAAGTAACATACTTTAGAAAAAAAAAGAAAAGAAAAAAAAAGTTTTTACAATGTAATGATATTGAGAAAAAAAAAAAGAGACCATTAAGATATTTTGCATGGTGACAATTAAGCACATTTTCTCCCAAATTAATTAATTAAATAAATAAATAAATATTCAGATTTAAAATCACTGTATTATAGTAATTTACTTTAATACAATAAATGCAAAAAAATATGTAATATAGTAATTACGTATTATTATTATGTATTTAAGTATTTAATTTTATGTATTTAAGTTTACTATCAAATATATTGTTTTCTTTCTTTTGATTTTACGGTGAATATGACCTGGACATGAATTTACGATATTCACCCATATACTGTGAAAACCATATTCTATAAGTTATAATACATGTAGTAAATATGAGGAGCAAGTTTGACAAATTAAAATGCATTACCTATAGCAGCTCACATAAAGCCGTTTCTCTTTCCTGTGGTTCAGGTAGATTTCTGCCATTTTTTCTTTGGCCTGTATGTAGTAGGGCTGCTCTGGTGTGATGTTTCTGAGCATGCTCAGTGCCAGCTCTGTATCTCCGCGCATGAGCGCGAGGTCTGCATTGGCGATAGTGACTCGAAGCTCCTCTGGAGTGCCCGTAAACTCATTTATGGCATCCTGCATCACTTTAGCTGCCTCGTGCTGGAAGTCAAGAAAAACTTTTATCCCCAAAAACAAAGCATTAGCAAAATAATGTTAATTTTACAACAATACATAAGACTACAGGCTACAACAACATGAATAAACCAAACATTATTATTAAAAAGTGCATATTTATTGAAGGTATAATTCACCTAAAAATGAAAATTTGCTAAGATTTTACTCACCCTCAGGCCAGCCAAGATGCAGATGAGTTTGTTTCTTTATCAGAACCGATTTGGAGAAATTCGGCATTCCATCACTTGCTCACCAATGGATCTTCTGCAGTGAATGGGTGCCGTCAGAATAAGAGTCCAAACAGCTGATAAAAACATCACAATAATCCACAAGTAATCCACACCACTCCAGTCCATCAGTTAACATCTTGTGAAATGAACTGTGTGTTTGAAATAAACAAATCCATCAATATGTTTTTAACATTCAAACGATTGCTTCCAGTTAATATATAAGTCCTCTAGCCATAAAGTTGCTTTCCCCAGGGATAAAGTCATCTTGTCTGAATCAGGCGAGAAATCTGCACAGATCAAGCTACATTTACAACCAAAACGGTCCAAAACAGTTGTAAATACGTGGGTGGATTTTGATGTGAGAGAACAACAAGAGATGGACTTTTTCACTGGAGGAAGCGTTATTAATGATTATGGACTCTTATTTTAGCAAGAAGTGACAGTTCAAAGTTAAAATGTCTCTATAATGGACTTGTTTCTTACAAACACAGTTTTTGGCTTCACACAACATTTACTGATAGACTGGAGTGGTGTGGATTATTGTGATGTTTTTATCAGCTGTTTGGACTCTCATTCTGGCGGCACCCATTCACTGCAGAGGATTCATTGGTGAGCAAGTCATGTAATGCTACATTTCAAACAAACTCATCTACATCTTGGATGGCCTGAGGTTGAGTACATTTTCAGCAAATTTTTATTTTTGGGTGAACTATTCCTTTAAGGAAATGAAGAAATGTTTGAAAAACTTAACCACTAACCTGTTCTCCATTGAGCCACAGAGCTTCAGCTAGCTCCAGGAACACAGATACGCAGTCGGCCGAGCTGAGCTCAACTCTCTTACTCTGTCTTTTGGTTGAGGAGCCCGTTCTCTTCACAGCACACAGACTCATGGCCATCTGCAGCGTCTGAATGGCCTCCTGAAGCTGCCCCAACTTCCTTTGAGCCTGAGCTTTTATCAGGTGATACAGAGGATGCTCGCGGATCTGACCACAAATAAACCACATATTCAGTCCCATCAAATCAATAAATTTCAACTGGTTTCCTTCTGCAGTTCAGTGTGGCTGGCAGTGATGTTGTGTCACCTCAAAGTTGTGGCTGAGGCAGAGTTCCAGAGATTGGGAGGAGAGCTTGAAGTTGCCCTGCATGAGATGGATCTGAGCCATGAGGAGATGGGCATCAGCATGGGCCGGGTTCTGATCCAAACAGTGCTGCAGGCTGCTCTGGGCCGCCTCGATATCTCCTGTAGGACAACATATGAAGAGAGCACAAACTTGACTAATTGGGTGAATTGGCGGAAAAATAAGAAAAAACTTTTTGCATAAAGAAACATAATTACGTTTATTTTTAAGACAATTTTTGCATTGTAACATTATTATTTGCATGACAAAATTATTATATTTTTTTTTTACAATATTTTTACTTCCCAAAATTCTCAAAATATTTTTTTTTATTTAAATGAACATTTAAGACAGTACAACAAATGTTGTATAAAATATTTTGCAATTTAAACAATAAATGATTTTTTTTCGCATTACAGTAATGATCTTTTTATTTTTATTTTTTTGGCTTTATGATAATGAGACTTTTGGGGACGTTTGTACGGTGGCCAAGAAGTGCAGAACAAATCACAATTCTGAAAACAAAATAACAAATTGCAAACGCAAATGCAAGTCTAAAAAACAAAATAACAATTCAGAAAGCACAACAACAATTCAGAAAACATTATAACAAGTCAGAAAACACAATGACAAATCAGTAGGGCTGGGTGGATCGATCCTTAAGTATCGATACTTTCGATACTGATGTTGGATCGATCCTCACATAAAAATATCGATTCTAAAGTGCATTTTTTTAAACATTAATTTTATTTACTTATCAAGAAATTCGGTGCATAAAATAAGCTTCTAAGTGGAAAAATAGACTATATAAGCGAATAATTGTGTTGGATAGAACCATTTCTCCTGCTCATTGGAACACACGCAAATGCTGAAAGACAGAAGCAATCGATCACAGACAGCGTTCGCTGCTGACACATGGCTCAGAGTGCTTGTTCAAATAGGGTTGCGTTTCCCAAAAGCATCAGAAGCATAAGTAGATCTTAAGAAACCATTGCCACATTATTACATTACATTACATTGTTACTATATATAAAATTAATTCTTAAAAATGCATCACGGTTTCCACACAAATATGAAGAATAAGTGCAGCCTTGGTGAGCATGAGACTTAAAAAAAATATTACAAAATCTTACTGACCCCAAACTTTTGTGTACATGTAATATTTATTTTAAATTGGCTAGTTTGTGCAAGTAAATTTATTTAAACTGCTTGTTAAAAGTTCAAATGGATTGTGTTATGTTCTGTAATTGCTGTTAATAAATCTGTCAGAAAAATAATATGCTAAAGTTTCACCTTTAGGGGTACAACAGCCTGGGAGCCTTTTACAAAAATTAACCATGGTTTTATTACAGTAACCACAGTTTACCACAGTATTTGTAGTAAAACTGCAGTAACCACAAATTTACCATTATAATAATAATACTACATTTTAGTACTTATGTAACACCATGTTTATTTTTTATGAGGTATCCTCAAAGGTGCACCTTTGTAACTTATCTACCCTTAAAACATGCATACTTGTATGGTACTAATATGCTCACTTTTAGGGGTATAGTTGCACCTTTGAGGTTACTGCCCCAGTAAAGGGCTGAAATATACAATTATAGTATATTTTATTTCTAAAAGTGTAAACAAAAAAGGCATATGAAATGTTAAAAAAAACATGGCTTTAAAAGCTAATATTAAGTGAGTATAATTACTGATTATATATTTTTTCAATAATTGAAAAGATCAGTTTAGTTTAGAAGTATCGGTATCGGTATCGATAACGACGATACTGGGCTTGAAAATATCGGTATCGGATCGAAAATAAAATAAGAGGTATCGCCCATCTCTAGTTCTTCCCTGTATACGTTGATTGACAGATGTCTCGTCCAGTCAGTGGTGAGCAATCCCAAACCAATGGCGCTCTCTCAAACTATACCTACCTCTTCCGGTTTGTCTGATTTGTCGTTGTGTTTTCTGACTTGTTCGTTTGTTTTCGGATTTGTCATTGTGTTTTCTGACTTGTTCGTTTGTTTTCGGATTTGTCATTGTGTTTTCTGACTTGTTATAATGTTTTTTGAATTGTTGTTGTGCTTTCTGAATTGTTATTTTGTTTTTTAGACTTGCATTTGCATTTGTAATTTGTTATTTTGTTTTCAGAATTGTGATTTGTTCTGCACTTCTCGGCCACCGTATGTTTGCTTATTTGTTATGAAATAATAATGCCACAGTGCAAAGAACGGTTCATTTACATTTGGTAAAATATAGTTTCTTATTTGTTTTCCCTTTGATTTTGGGGTGAAATATTACCTTATTATACAGTAGTTAACTAAAATTAAACTAAAAGTATTAAAAAATTCTGTTACTTGAAATAAACGTTAACTGAAATAAAATAAAATTTCTCATTTAGTACTAAAACAACTAAAACTGAAATAAAAACTATATAGACATTAGAAAAGACAATAACTAATAAAAACTACTAAAAAACATACTAAAAAATACTAAAAAACTAAAACTTTATCTAAAATTAAAAAGAAAACAGAAAATTAAAAAAAATAAAAACTAATTCAAAATATTAATAAAAAACCTATAATAGTTTGATACTGAAATAACACCGCCTGTAAGTGAAAAGTTTGAAAGATTCACCAAATTAGATCAATCCAACAATGTTATGACGTTTGATTCTCGAGTAAAATAAATAAAAAGGTACCAATAAAATCTAACTTTTCGGAAAATATCACTCAGACATGCACACACCTGACTGAAATCGGACTTTGGCCATTAGAAATACGGCCTGCATCAGTCCAGGCACTACTTTGACCACCGTGTCCAGCACAGATGCACAGTGCTGCAGCTGAGGCGCAGGAGGCTGACCAGGAGCTGGAGCCTGCAGCGAGAACAACATCAGCCAATAAACTACACGAGCAATCTTCATCAAGACAGACTCAGAATCAAGGCTGGACAAAAACAGTTGCTAGGATGTTGTTAAGCAGCATACAGTGTGTTCTGATTGTTTGCAAGGCAGCGCATGGGAGGGAAGACCTTAGCAGGAGACAGCGCCAGGTATTCCTTGGCAATCTCAAGCAGGAAGTCGGGGTTGAGCTTCTCAAAGTACTCGACGCTGAGAGGCAAACCCTGCAGGGCGGAAAAGTGCGTGTCCACCGTGTCGTTTAACAGATTGGTCGCCTCGTCTGGGGGCCGACATTTTTTCACAGCCAACAGCGCCCGCAGATACAACAGCTCCTAACACACGCAAACACACACAGGTTAAGCAAACCTTAAATATGATTCTGTTTATCGTGTGCTTTAATACTAGGTCATCTACTAATTAATCTGGTCACTAATGCAGTTGAATTCCTCAGGCAAAGCTCAAAATAAAATAAAAAAAACTGGATTTTTGAAGGGTTTTGTTTTGATTATATTTCTGTTCCTCTACAAATACAACGTGGCAGCTTCTTTTTGCAAAGCAGATGTGCGTGTTTGTTTAAGTGTGTGCTAAACACCCAGACGAGAGTCTCTGTTTGTGTAAACAGGCCCTGTTACGCACTGTGGATGACTCAATGGGTAAACACAGCATAAGTGTATTAATAAACCAGGTTGCTGTTGAATATGAATCAAAACATTTTGAAAACGTTTATTTTTTATTTAATTCTGTGGAAATATTCTGGAAAGAGTCTCTGTGTAACATTGTTCAAAGCTCACACATTTTTTTTTTTAAGTATCATAGTAAGTAATTTAAAGGGGTCATATGATGTTGCTAAAAAGAACATTATTTTGTGTATTTGGTGTAATGCAATGTGTTTATGCAGTTTAAGGTTCAAAAAACACATTATTTTCCACATACTGTACATTATTGTTTCTCCTCTATGCCCCGCCTTTTTGAAACGCGTCAATTTTTACAAAGCTCATCGTTCTGAAAAGCGAGGTGTGCTCTGATTGGCCAGCTATCCAGTGCGTTGTGATTGGCCGAATACCTCAAGCGTGTGACGGAAATGTTACGCCCCTCACCATACTGTGATGCCCTGTCCCGGCGTGATGAGACAAAGCCAATAAAACCCATTACAAACGAGGCATTTGTTGCATCCAGTGGGGACATAATTACGGATAATAATGACTTATATTGTCTTTTTACGCGTTGCATCGCGACATGTAAACATAAAACCATGTCTGCATTTGTGATCGGAGAAATGACAAACAACAAGCCCTACTCTACACTGC
>NW_015505468.1:1660646-1661441 GCF_001515645.1 Sinocyclocheilus grahami | reverse complement strand
TGTGAGTCAGAACAGCCGGCATTGTAGGTTCAGGAAAGAGTCCTCCGTTAAATGCGTTGCACACACACAAATATTTGGTTTGATCTGTTCTGGAACAGTGTTGTAAATACAACTTAACCACTGATTTCTAATTGTTTCCTCTTTTGGAAGACCAAACAAAGTATTTTCGTTTTCGCAATGAAACACACAGCGTCTTCACGACATGGCGGCGGCAGCAACAATACTACAGCGAGAATCAAAATTACTCCGTCTTTCTATGCGTGAACATTTGGCCGGGGTTATGCAAATCTTCCCACATCGTGACGTAGACATGTGGGGGCGTGTTAGAACGGGGCATTTTAGAAGGGCGTGGACGAGTTTTAACTTTTATAAAGAATATCTCTTTGGGTTTGAGACTTTAGTCTTTGCAACTTTAGGGATCTTATTTATTCACGAACAGCTTGTAACACTCCAAAGAGAAAGGAAAACTTGAAATCGCATCATATGACCCCTTTCAATGGTTTCTCACCCCTGATTTGCCAATGGACTGCTGGATCTCTGTTAGAAACTCCAGCTGCTGTTCTGCATCCTCTATTTGCCCCTCCATGAGCTGACACCTGATGATACCTGCACAAACACAACAATACACAAACAACAAACCCAAAAAACACTGATTTAATGCTCTTTCTATTCATGCATTTTAAACATATAAAAAAATACTCCAGCCATGCTAGACATTATAGTACTTTTTGATATTTTAAATGAGCTTTTATTTTAAAATTTTCAGTTTGTTTTAGTTATTTTTTATGTACTTTT
>NW_015505468.1:1652218-1659717 GCF_001515645.1 Sinocyclocheilus grahami | reverse complement strand
TGTGAGTCAGAACAGCCGGCATTGTAGGTTCAGGAAAGAGTCCTCCGTTAAATGCGTTGCACACACACAAATATTTGGTTTGATCTGTTCTGGAACAGTGTTGTAAATACAACTTAACCACTGATTTCTAATTGTTTCCTCTTTTGGAAGACCAAACAAAGTATTTTCGTTTTCGCAATGAAACACACAGCGTCTTCACGACATGGCGGCGGCAGCAACAATACTACAGCGAGAATCAAAATTACTCCGTCTTTCTATGCGTGAACATTTGGCCGGGGTTATGCAAATCTTCCCACATCGTGACGTAGACATGTGGGGGCGTGTTAGAACGGGGCATTTTAGAAGGGCGTGGACGAGTTTTAACTTTTATAAAGAATATCTCTTTGGGTTTGAGACTTTAGTCTTTGCAACTTTAGGGATCTTATTTATTCACGAACAGCTTGTAACACTCCAAAGAGAAAGGAAAACTTGAAATCGCATCATATGACCCCTTTCAATGGTTTCTCACCCCTGATTTGCCAATGGACTGCTGGATCTCTGTTAGAAACTCCAGCTGCTGTTCTGCATCCTCTATTTGCCCCTCCATGAGCTGACACCTGATGATACCTGCACAAACACAACAATACACAAACAACAAACCCAAAAAACACTGATTTAATGCTCTTTCTATTCATGCATTTTAAACATATAAAAAAATACTCCAGCCATGCTAGACATTATAGTACTTTTTGATATTTTAAATGAGCTTTTATTTTAAAATTTTCAGTTTGTTTTAGTTATTTTTTATGTACTTTTGTTATTTTTTATTATTATTTAAAAAAAATTAATTTAGCTTTGATTTTTATTTCATCTTTAGTTTTAGGAATACTTATTTATTTCATTCAGTTTGTTTTAAATGTTTAAGATTTTTATCTGATATTTAGATTTTATTTTAGATTTTTAATTACCCAAAACGATTTTTAATAGTTTCATATTTTTAGTGAACAATCACAACACTGATCCTAGACAGTCTTCTGATGAACTTCCATGTTGCAAAACATTTTCTTTTAAAAGATAGTTTGATTTGAATCGCTCACATCAATTGCATGCACGTCCCATAATAAATGACATTTCTAGCATTTAATCGGAGTAAACACATATGTTTGGAATGTCACACCTCTCCAACATCTCCTTCCCTGCAGAGAGAGTGCAGTGCCAGCATCCTCAGAGCCTCCAGGTTATTTTTATCTCGCTGAAGAAGCCTGAAGTTGAGAAGATGAATGAATCAGGAAATTAAATCCAAAGTCTGTTGATGTGTAAAACAGATGTTCTGAGACATGCATTTATGTCTTTGCATAAAAGAAATTCAATTCAACAGTTTGTTTGCATCATCACATTTTTAACTCACTTTAGATAAAAGCATCTGCTAAATGTAAATGCAGTCCCTGCATTATATGGTCATGTATTTATAAAAACACATGTAGGTAAATATTGTTGTGCATTACTATTTATTGTTATATTCATGCATATAAATGAAAATGATTAAATATTATGCTTCCTTATGTACAGTATATTTAGATGAAAACAGTTTGGCTATAATGAATGTTTAATTGAAATTATGGTCCCTCTGATTGACAAACGTCACTCTTTTAGAGAAAATACTGTACAAAAAGAAGCTTGAAAAACCACAATCCTGCTCCACCTGAGAGAGCTGGACTCTTTGAGGTCTCGTCGGGGAGTTCGTACAGCTCTTAGTGATCAGTCTAAAAAGCCCTTTTCATTCTTTCACTCACTAGCCCTCATCCAACAGGGAAAGAGAAACAATGATCCAGTCTTTCTGTACAAATCCGTGGAATCACATATACAGAGTTCTGGCATGAAACTCTAGATGGCGCAGTCCGATAGGTCTAGCTCAATCTGACCTAGTGGCATCATTGTAACATGGCAGCTGATTGGTTCTCTCCTGTATCGGTAGCCAATGAGCTTACTGCTTAATATTCAAATACCTGGCTTTTGTTTGCTGTAGCAGTTTGCAGCGCACTTCAGAAACCCTCTACCTTCCCCAGCTCCACCTGTATAGATCTGCTACGGGGTTATTCATATGTGTTATGTGTACACATTTTATGTGTACATATGTGTAGCAGTAGTATTTCTTACATGCTTACAGCAGCATGTTGTGGATGTATTTGCAGTAGCAAGTCTCGGTACTTGCTCTGCCGCAGCAGCAGCAGCGTAGCAGATCTATTCCATCAAGACCAAATACTTTAACATTATCATGTACATTAACATGCCAATCCCTCCGAGAGCTGTCATGACAGAACTAATTTCCATTTGCACATCAATGCAGCTCACTTGTGTTTGAGAGCTTTTAGAGTGTATTTATGTATTAAAAACCAGAACAATTAATATTACTTAAACCGTTAAATAAAGGTTTTACCTCTGAGCTGCATCTATAGTTTGTTCCCAGTCCTGTAGAGTCAACAGCAGCTTCATCTTCTTGACCAGGGCAGGTAGAAAGGACGGGTAACTCACAATCACCTGGTTAATGGTCTCTAAAGCACCAGAATAATTCTGACGAAATTCATAATAATGTACCTGACAGAAAGACACAATCAGAGCATTACAAAACAAATCTTTTTAAATCTTAGGATCATTACATTTAAACAATTACATCACATTTAAAAAGTAAGCCTTTTGACAAATGTAAATAAAAAATGTGCACACATCTTATAAGTTTTTACATCTTAAACATTTCTGTTTGCTAAATTATTAAAGGGTGATCAGAAATAAAGTTACCTTCCCCATCAATGCAAAAATGTCGCTTTTCTCCTTCAGAGCCTCGTCAAAGTATTTCCCAGACTTCTTTGCATAAGCATCCTTATTAGATCGCAGCTCAATCCAGCCTTTCAGTACAATTCCCTACAAAACAATAATCCCAATATTAAATAAACAGCAAAATCTGGTAATCATCAGTGTTATTTTTTTTTTAATAGTTTTTATTAATATTTTGAATTAGATTATATATTTACTTTTTTCATTTTATTTGTATCAAGTTTTTAGCAATTACGTTGTTATTTTTTTATTTCAGTTTTATTTATTTAAGTTATTTTAGCACAGTAAACTAAGTTAACTAAATAATAAAAAAAGGGTTTATGGTTTTGGTTTTATTTAATTATAACAGCCCTAAAAATCACTACATTTAAAGGAGTCATACTATACCTCGATGTTCAAATAATTTTTTTTATTGACTGAAACATTCATAGTTTAGTGTTTTATGGCCACCATGAATGAACAGGCCAAATTTCAGCCAAAATGCATCTTACTGCATAATTTGCAAAATGCAGAATATTTGCCCTGCTATCAGACTTATGCTATTGATCATCATATGATGCTATTTTAAAGATCATTACTTTGTGTATTTGGTGTAACAGAATATGTTGACATGCTTTAATGTTCAAAAAACACATTATTTTTCAAATACTGTACATTATTTTAGGTCCTCTATGCCCCGCCTCTCTCAAACACATCGTTTTCAACAAAGCCCCCTCCTTCGACAAGCGCAGTCTGCTCTGATTGGCCAGGTGACCCAGTGCATAGTGATTGGCCGAACACCACAAGCACGCGTCGGAAATGTAACGCCCCTTACCATAATCGTGAGCTTCAGCTTTCAAAGTAAATATCAAGACAGTTAATAATGTTGTAAGTTTTACCACCAGTTCAAGCCTGAAAGGGCAACAGAGTCGCGTGACAGACACAGTGATGATGCTGTACACAAGCCGCGGTTAAGCATTGTAACATGGCAGCTGATTGGTTCTCTCCTGTATCGGTAGCCAATGAGCTTACTGCTTAATATTCAAATACCTGGCTTTTGTTTGCTGTAGCAGTTTGCAGCGCACTTCAGAAACCCTCTACCTTCCCCAGCTCCACCTGTATAGATCTGCTACGGGGTTATTCATATGTGTTATGTGTACACATTTTATGTGTACATATGTGTAGCAGTAGTATTTCTTACATGCTTACAGCAGCATGTTGTGGATGTATTTGCAGTAGCAAGTCTCGGTACTTGCTCTGCCACAGCAGCGTAGCAGATCTATTCCACCAAGACCAAATACATTAACATTGTCATGTACATTACCATGCCAATCCCTCCGAGAGTTGTCATGACAGAAATGGTAATTTATATACATATAAAAGTATCGATGCAATAATTAAATATAATTTAAAAAATACTATTTGTATGCTTTTCAACATTTGTTGTATTGCATTTTAAGCAGCTTTGTAGCATGCAAAACCTCAGACTCAACTAAAATCAATTGTGAATTTCTGCCTATGTTCTAACAGAGCCCTTCTTTGACACTGTATGTGTGTGTGTGTGTGTGTGTGTGTATACATATATGTATATTTATGGCGGTAAAACCGCATACCGCGCTATTGAGCCACTCAAAATGACCGCAAGGGAAATTCCCTCACCGCGACAGCCCTACGTGTTAGAACGAGCCGTTTTAGGTAGGCGTGGTTGACTCTTAACTTTTATAAAGAATATCTCTTTGGATATGAGACTTTAGTCTGTGCAACTTTACAGATCTTCTTTATGCACCAAGAGCTTGTAACACTCCAAAGAGAAAGGAAAACTTGAAATCGCATCATATGACCCCTTTAAGATACAGGCAGGCTGATCAGTCCTTTTCCCATCATGAAAAGCTACCTCAGCAGACATCTATAGGGTAGATGCATTAGAAAAGTTCACCTCTTTAGAACCACTGGAGATCTTGATCATTCTGTCCACATACTCTCTGGCTTTGTCATTGCGGCCCAGAAGCCACAGCAGCAAGCCAGCGTAATACAGAGCTTTGGGACTCGCCGTCTTCCTCTCCTCCTTCACCCTTCCATCCAGCTCCTGGATCACATCACGGTCTACAGGCAAGATATGTTTTGCCATTATTTATTCACACTCATATCATTCCAAACCTGTATGCTAATACAGTTTCCATGCAACACAAAGGATTTTTATAGAGACATTTAATGCTGACATCGCAATAATCCACAAGTAATCCACACCACTCCAGTCCATCAATTAACGACTTGTGACGTGAAAAGAGCTGCATGTTTATAAGAAACAAATCATAAGATGTGTTTAACTTCAAACTATTGCTTTTGGCAAAATAAGAGTCCTCTGTCCATAATATTGCTTTCTCCAGTGAAAAAGTCGTCTCGTCTGAATCAGGAGAGAAATCTGCACAGATCAAGCACCGTTTACAAGTGAAAACAGTCCAAAATAGTTCTGAACAAATATGTTGGTGGATTTTGATGCGAGAGGACAACAAGAGATGGACTTATGAGCGTTATTATGGACTCGTATTTTGCCCAGAAGCGTCGGTTTAAAGTTAAAATGCCTTAATTATGGATTTGTTTCCTACAGACACTCGGCTTTTTGCTTCACAAGATGTTAACTGATGGACTGGAGTGGTGTGGATTATTGTGATGTTTTTATCAGCTGTTTGGACTCTCATTCTGACGGCACCCATTCACTGCAGAGCATCCATTGGTGAGCAAGTGAAGCAATGCTACATTTCTCCAAACTCATCTACATCTTGGATGGCCTGGGGGTGAATACATTTCTAGCAAATTCTCATTTTTGATTGCAAGACATGCAAAAGATCTACCAGGGTTTGGTCTTTTCTTCTGGGCATAAACCAGAGCCATGAGCACACAGAGGGAAAGGTCTCTTCTCTCCTTCAGTTGCTCCAGCTCCTGAATGGCGTCCAACACTTGATCTGCAACAATAAAATAACATAGAAAAAACAGACGCCAAGGGATTTATTTTAGACCATTTCTCAAGACGCCAAATGAAGACAAAGATAGAAAACGGTGGGTTTTCCTCACCTTGCATGAGCAGCCCGTAAGCGTGGAGGAATGAGAAGATCGGATCATGACTGAATTTGCCTTGAGCGTCACTGGAAACATCTACAACATGACTGGAGTACCTTTCCTGGCAGTAGTATAAGATCAAGGCCTGAAATTGGCAGTAAATTCAGTAGTGTTATTTTTTTCATTATTCCAATTTACTGGAAAACCATATATTATCGAATGAAACTTGATTAGTTATCTAAAAATTATTACAGGCGTTTCTTTACCTTGTAAAACGGACTGAATCCTATTTGATACATACATTTCTAAATCAGCCTGTCAAAAACTTTGCTGGAAAACCTGTTGTGTCTGTCGTCTGATTGATAGTTTAGACTTTTTGTTTTAGCAAGTAAAAGCATAATTGTGCAAACGTCCACCTTCAGCTCGTGCTTCATGTGCCTTGCTGTGAAATCTTTACTGTTTACGCAAGAATACGGTTTATATTGTTAGCAGTGTTTCAAGACGAACACTTACTGGACTGAACTTAGGTTTACTTGATTATACTGTACATACATAATCTTTCAGAATTGTTTTTTTTTTTCAAATGTGAGCATCAAATATGATCATCAGGCTTTTGAGGAAGGTTTATTTATTCAGTATGGGCTCCATATTCTCACCATATGAGCCATAAAAGCTTGATGTATCAAATATGATACTTTTTTGCCCAAAGGTTCAATAAACTGTTCCATTAAAAACAAAAAAAGATCTTTCCAACTATTATTCCATATGTCAGGCTCTCTTTCCAATCAAAATGTCTGTTTCTTTGAGAATATTGCTTCAACTGGTATTCAATTTATAGGTTTTTCTTCCTGCTATTTATGCATATGCTTATGAAACATCTCACAACTACATGTATTTCCATAAAACATGTTCGTGCAGAGCTGCACTATTATTATGAGTGCTATGCGATCATTTTTCATGACTTACAAGCGCGCTCTCCTCATCATCAACCCCCGCCATAATGCCACACACTGCAGCTCTCTAAAAACCCTGAAAGTATACAGAGCAGACGATTCTGCACGGCGAGAGTCTATCCCGTTCTCGCCATCTTTGAGAAGAAGATGAAGCGTCATAGTAACCAAACAAACTCCGCTATTTCCGCTTGGAAACCAGGAAGTGACGAGCCAGTAAAAGAGTGGCGCAATTCTACTTGTTTACCACAGGGTGGCGCCACACTCTCATTTTTATTTCCAGCATAGCTACGCGCAGACCTGTTTTTATACAGTCTATGGTGTAGACACAAATATTTATAACAAATATATTTATGAAGATACATACGATTATTCATATGACGTTTAGGCATCAAAAGATGTAATTTATGAATAAAATATTTTATGAAAAGAACCAAATCAAATCAACTCAGCTGAGAATCTTTATAAATATATACAAAAATGTATTCGCTTGTAATAATAAATTAGAGCCCCCTGGAATATCAGTTATATTATTTTATTTTTTTTATTTTGTATATTGGTTATTTATTTATGTATTTGTTTATTTATATTGTGTGTGTGCGTCCGTGTGTGTCTCTATGTGTGTGTGTGTGTGTGTGTGTGTGTGCGTGCGTGCGTGCGTGTGTGTGTGTGTGTGCCTGTGTGTGTGAGCGTGTGCGTGTG
>NW_015505468.1:1644322-1652174 GCF_001515645.1 Sinocyclocheilus grahami | reverse complement strand
TGTGTGCGTGTGTGTCTCTGTGTGTGTGTGTGTGTGTGTGTGTGTGTGTGCGTGTGTGTGTGTGTGTGTCTCTGTGTGTGTATGCGTGTGTGCGTGTGTGTCTCTATGTGTGTGTGTGTCTCTGTGTGTGTGTGTGCGTGTGTGTGTGTGTGTGTGTGTCTGTGTGTGTGTGTGTGTGTGCGTGTGTGTCTCTGTGTGTGTATGCGTGTGTGCGTGTGTGTCTCTATGTGTGTCTGTGTGTGTGTGTGTGTGTGCGTGTGTGTCTCTGTGTGTGTATGCGTGTGTGCGTGTGTGTCTCTATGTGTGTCTGTGTGTGTGTGTGTGTGTGCGTGTGTGTCTCTGTGTGTGTATGCGTGTGTGCGTGTGTGTCTCTATGTGTGTCTGTGTGTGTGTGTGTGTGTGCGTGTGTGTCTCTGTGTGTGTATGCGTGTGTGCGTGTGTGTCTCTATGTGTGTCTGTGTGTGTGTGTGTGTGTGCGTGTGTGTCTCTGTGTGTGTATGCGTGTGTGCGTGTGTGTCTCTATGTGTGTCTGTGTGTGTGTGTGTGTGTGCGTGTGTGTCTCTGTGTGTGTATGCGTGTGTGCGTGTGTGTCTCTATGTGTGTCTGTGTGTGTGTGTGTGTGTGCGTGTGTGTCTCTGTGTGTGTATGCGTGTGTGCGTGTGTGTCTCTATGTGTGTGTGCGTGTGTGTGTGTGTGTGTCTCTGTGTGTGCGCGTGTGTCTCTGTGTGTGTGTGTGTGTGTGTGTGTGTATCCAGTGACTCTGGCTCAAAACTGCGACACACTTCTTATAATTAGCACTAGATGGCGCCGCACTCCGTTATCTTTTGTCAGACAGGTGTGACTCTGCACGAACCTCAGATTTAAACCCGTTTATATAACGAGTGCAGTTTAAATGGTGCAAAGCAGCTTGCTATCAATAAGTCATCAAAGAGCAAATATCTGTTTTATTTGTGACTGTTCTAAAATATGTTTGCATTTTTAATGATTGATGGTTATAAATCAACTTTAAAGCTTATGCACTGTCTTCTGTGTATCATTGGAGTTTGAATCATGAGTACTTTAATGCATATACATTTAATGCAACATCAAAATGCTCTTACGCAGCTGGATTTGGGCAAATCTGCTGCTGTAGCCTACGTTTTAAGACTGTATTTTTATAACCAGATTATTTTTATAAACAACATGAAGAACCAGCAAGGTTTAAATAAAACTGAAGAAAAAAAAAAAAAAAGTCATAACAGTGTTCCTGTTTGTATGCATCATAGTAGTTATACAGTTTCAGTTTTATATGTAGCCGGATTGTATTGCATAATCTTTGAAAGAATACTTTTAGCCTGTTTATTTGGATTATTAAATAAATCAGGCTTTCAAGGTGTTTGCAAGGCTTTGAATTTATTCTCGGTTTTCTGAAATAAGTCTACCTTTCACCTGGTGACATAACTCCTTCACGGAGGTGATGGTTGACTTTGGCTCTTTCCCCTTTTGCATTGATCTGCATGTAAAAGTGAGGTTGGGCTGTTTTGAATAGATGCAAACTGTGCTGCTTCTGCTGTGGTCAGTTCCGTCTCTGAATCTCTGAATCTCAGCTGAATGAGTCTCATCACATGACTGAACTATGGTCAGAGCTGAAGTGTGTGGCACACAGATTGCTGGTCTTTGTGTCTTTCAAAAGCCATTCATCTGTCAGCTAAGCTGGTTTTTCTCAACTGGTTTTGCTTCAGGACTCAGCAACAAAACTGTTACTAGGATATAAAATGAAAGTGTTTACTGAAAATGTATGAACATTACCAAAAATATGGGTTTCTAAATGTCTTTTGAATTTAATTTCATGCTATATATTTATATATAGACAGATACATAGATAGTGTCCAAAAGTATTTATTTATTTGTGTATATGTATGTATGTATGTATGTCTCTTTTGCTCACCAGGGCTGCATAATTTGGTTAAACAAATACAGTAAAAACAGTAATGTTGTGAAATATTATTACAATTTCAAATAAGTGTTTTCTATTTGAATACATTTTAAAATGTAATTTATTCCTGTGATGCAAAGCTGAGTTTTCAGCATCATTACTCCAGTCTTCAGTGTCACATGATCTTTCAGAAATCATTCTAATATGCTGATTTGATGCTCAAGAAACATCTTATTATTATCAACTTTGAAAACAGATGTGCTGCTTAATATTTTTATGGAAACTGTGGTGAAACACTTTAATGAAAGTGATGAAAAGTACAGAATAACAGCTTTTATTTCAAATAGGAATCTTCACATTGTCTATACTGTCACTTTTGATTCATTTAATGTTTGCTGAATGTAAGTATTTATTTCTTTCAACAAAAAAAAAAAAACTGACCCAAAACTTTTGAACAGTATATATAATACACTCTAAAAAATGTTGGGTTAAATATAACCCAGCGCAGGGTTAAAAAGGGACAAAACCAGCTATCGGGTTGTTTTGACCCAGCTATTGGATCGTTTTGGGTTGTTTTGACCCAGCGGTTGGGATGTTTTGAACCCAACCGCTGGGTCAAAACAACCCAATAGCTGGGTTTGTCCCTTTTTAACCCAGTGCTGGGTTATATTTAACCCAGCATTTTTTAGAGTGTATGTATTTTTTTAAAATACCCTAATGCACAATACAGATTCATATATAGATACATACAGGTTTGTCAGGTTAATTATAGTTTTTGGCATTTCATAAACTCCCAGTCAGAGGCCATACAGATACAGTACGTTTGAAATGGAAACATGCTCTCATCCTCATCAGCCTTAATGAGAGACTTGGGGTTACACAACACAGTTTGAGCTCATTGATTGCATAAATCAGCCCTGGGTTTGTCCTGGATGCTGGCGTCCTCAGTCCTGATCCCAGCCATGTGTCCTGTCCCGAAGGGGGCCTTTCCCCGGCCTGTCCGTCCGATACCGTTCCATACACCAACTGACAGATAATCATTAGCAGCAGCAGCAGTAGCAGCAGAAGTCATCAAAAGGCTGATGTCCACACTCCGCACATGACGGTCTGCTAGTGATACTCCTCATGTGTAAATGTGCAGGCTCAGTTTTGAATGGTTTGTATTCTGGATGATCGAGAAACACACTCGATTCTGTGCACATAAAAGTACAGGAAATTCTCTATAGTGGAGCACTTTACAGCCTGTTACACATTTACATTAAAATAAAATGTTAAAAATCTTTCTAATTCTACAAGAATAGAGAAGTTCCGGTGTCATTATTTCACATGTACAAAAACTAGTGCTGTCAAGCGATTAATCGCGATTAATCGCATCCAAAATAAAAGCTTTTGTTTACATAATATATGTGTGTGTGCATATTTATTATGTATATATAAATACACACACATCTTGTAGGAAGCAGTAATGTTTAAATGCATCCAACTAAATTAATCAGAAAAAAAAATGCTTTATGAACGATATAAATAAATAATGTTTTTGTTTGAATGTTTTTAGAACATTATTAAAGACAGATCATTTTGGAAGAATGTTTGCTCATAAACTTAATTGAATCGTACTTTTTTGTTCATCCAGGATTTTATTCAGTAAATGTGTTTCAGTAATGTACATGCTTTCCGCTTTAACTGAGTGCATGTTTTTTATGTATATTTTATAGGAATAGTTTAACAAAAATGAAAGGAATCAATGGTCTGAAGTTAAAGGGTTAGTTCACCCCAAAATGAAAATTCTGTCATTAATTACTCACCCTCATGTCTTTCCAAACCCGTAAGACCTTCGTTCATCTTCGGAACACAATTTAAGATATTTTTGATGGAATCTGAGAGTTTTCTGACCCTCCCATAGACAGCAAAGCAACTGAAATGTTCCCAGACAGAAACGTAGCAAGGACATCTGTAAAACATTCCATGTGACATCAGTGGCTCAACTTCAATTTTGCGAAGCTACGAGAATACTTTTTATGCGCAAAGAAAACAAAAATGACGACTTTATTCAACAATTCTTCTCCCCTGAGTTACTGTCTTCCGCCATTTTGGAGAGTATCACAACGCATACGCATACTTTACCATAAGTGTAAAAAACGCTGATTACGCCAATTACGTTCATGCGCGCACTTTCCCCCCTAACGTAAACAACGGCGATTACGATCTTGGGTACTCTCCAAAATGGCAGAAGACGTAACTCAGGGGAGAAGAATTGTTAAATAAATAAATTGTTATTTTTGTTTTCTTTGCACATAAAAAGTATTCTCGTAGCTTCGCAAAATTGAAGTTGAGCCACTGATGTCACATGGACTGTTTTACCGATGTCCTTACTACGTTTCTGTCTGGGAACATTTCAGTTGCGTTGCTGTCTATGCAGGGTCTGAGAACTCTCAGATTCCATCAAAAATATTTTAATTTGTGTTCCGAAGATGAACGGAGGTCTTACGGGTTTTGAACGACATGAGGGTGAGTAATTAAAGGGATAGTTCACCCAAAAATGAAAATGTGATATTTATCTGCTTACCCCCAGGGCATCCAAGATGTAGGTGACTTTGTTTCTTCAGTAGAACAAATTTGATGATTATTAACTCCAGCCGTTGCAGTCTATCAGTCTATTTCTCGCACAAACCGATCGTTTCGTGTCTTAGGACATCAATGTGTCGTCACGAGCCGCAGGGTTTAATTTGGATTTGTCTGTGCATGTTTGTTTTACTCTCGTAGATTTTGTTACCATTGCCATGCATTATACGACTGATAGACTGCAACGGCTGGACTTAAAAATCACAATTTGTGTTCTACTGAAGAAACAAAGGCACCTACATCTTGGATGCCCTTGGGGGTAAGCAGATAAATATAAAATTTTTGTGTGAACTATCTCTTTAATGTCAGAATTTTCATTTTGGGGTGAACTAACCCTTTAAAAATGTCTTAATGATGGATTAGTTTCTTACAAATATGCAGCTTTTCACTTCTCAAGACATTAACTGTTGGACTGGATTGGTGTGGATTACTTGTGAATTATTATTGTGATGTTTTTATCAGCTGTTTGGACTCTCATTCTGACGGCACCCATTCACTGCAGAGGATCCATTGATGATCAAGTGATGCAATGCTGAATTTCTCCAAATCTATTCCGATGAAGAGACAAACTCATCTACAGTTTGGACAGCCTGAAGGTGAATACATTTTCAGCAAATGTTCATTTTTGGGTGAACTATTCCTTTAATAATTCGGGTGCTTCATGCCGTTTCCATCCAGCGGTTTCAATGCAATACCATAAAATTCACATACAAATGTGTGGATGGAAACACAATGAGAAGGTTTGCTGCTGGCGAAGATGTTGAGCTTTCATGACCTCAGTGTCAAAAGCACTTAAACACATTTAGGCCAATATACACAATTACTCAGACAGCCCAGGCTCTGATCAATAGCACAGTGAGTGCTCTTACACATTTACAACAGCTCCTTAAAGAACATTCTCAAACCTTATTGTAAGTCTGCTGCTTAGAGGCTCCTCTTGGATCCATTTGCTGGATGTGTCTTACTGCATTGTGGTTTTCCTGAAGTTATCATCATCGATCCATCTGGTGACCACCACAGGATGCATTGTAAGGGCAAACACTATCAATATCACTATTATTTTAATATTAAAGAGTCGCAGATGCCTTTTAATAATAAAATATGAGTAACAATTAGTAAATGGATATTTAAATGGATCGATATTTAAATAGACCATTGAATATGAGCGTGCATCATTAAGCACTAAATGAAAAGTTACTTTGCAACTGTGATCTTTGTTGCTGTACTTGGGTTGGTCTTTCTGCAAGTGGCATGCAGATGCCTTTTAATAATAAAATATGAGTAACAATTAGTAAATGGATATTTAAATGGATCGATATTTAAATAGACCATTGAATATGAGCGTGCATCATTAAGCACTAAATGAAAGTTACTTTGCAACTGTGATCTTTGTTGCTGTACTTGGGTTGGTCTTTCTGCAAGTGGCACGGAGTGTTACAGTGCATGCGTCAACTAAAAAGTTTGATTTGAACAGAAAAGATGTTAAAATTATGACTGATATTACGTCTAGTTCATCTGGGTATTGCATCATACAAAACGTTTGCATACTGGGCATAGTACACATACTATATACAGATATTACAAATATGCATACACTACCGTTCAAAAGTTTGGGTTCAGTAAGTTCTTTCTCTCTTTCTTTTTAAGAAATTAATACTTTCATTTAGCAAGGACACATTAAATGAATCAAGACATTTATAATGTTACAAAAGATTTATATTTCAAATAAATGCTGTTCTTTTGAACTTTCTATTCATCAAAGAATCCTGATAAAATGTTATGGTTTCCACGAACTGTTTTTAACATTGATAATAATAAGCAAATCAACATATTAGAATGATTTCACGTGTCACTTAATATAGGTGTAATGATTCCATCACAGGAATAAATTACATTTTAAAATATATTCATATATAAAACTGATTTTAAATTGTAATGTTTCACAATATTGCTGTTTTTACTGTATTTTTGATCAAATAAATGCCTTGGTGATCACTTTTTTGAAAAAAAAAAAAATACGATTAAATTATACTTATATACGTAGCCTATATTACTGTATGCTATAATATTAGTATATCAAAAGCCTACAAGAAACTGTTCTGAACATGCAAAGACGACAAAACCAATCATCATTCAGTATGCAAATAGACATTAGAAAGAGGACCAATCACAATTCAATATGCAAATGAGAGACCACGCTGAGCATTCTATCAATGCAAGTTAACAGATTTTCAAACTTCTACATTTGAAAGATTTTCTCAATACGTAGGCTAAATGTTTGCAAACCCCAAATTACAAAGCGCATTAAAAACTTAAATGATCGACAACCCAAAGTATACTTAATGTATAAAAGATTTAGAACAAGCCCAAACCAGATTCACTGAAGGAACACGAGGGCGGTTCTGCCTTGCAAACACTGTAACTACATAAACGTACGTGATGTTAGGTTACTAAGCAACAGCGCGGGAGAAACTGCAGCATCACTTTTCATTTGAATAAGTGTCTGGGAGCAGAGCTTCCTGCGTCGTCCGATCACGAGGCCATTAGCTTCTGCAAATATACTGACTCGGCCCACTACACCATCTGTGCTCCTGCGGCCCCGGCTTGTGGCTCTCGAGAGGAAACGTCTTGGTTTTGGTCACTTGCTTAATTGTGTTTTTCTTTAATTATTAAGTTATTGTCTTACTGATGGGTTCAAATGAGAGGCAGTCTGTGAATCTAACTGAATTATTCTGCATTATCTAAAATGACCATTAGTGTAAAACGGAAATAAACACCACAAATGACACGAGATGAAAAACGAGAACGCTGAGGGAGTTATATTGAATAACTAGAAAATGGTAAGATCTTTTTTTCTTTTTCCTCCCTGTATGCCAGGCTGGAGATTGAGTCATCTTCAGATAAGAGCTCATCTGAGATCTCAGATTAATAATTAATCAAGTCCTAATAGACTCAGCCAGCAGGTTCTGAATCACGTAAAGAGACAGATTTTCTTGATGATCTATTCGGATGTATTTTGTGGCCAAATGTCCTTTTCAGTATTTGTGTTTACTAATAAATCCTAGATTTCAATGAATTATTGATTTGAGCTTTCATATAATCATAATTCTGGGAGTCTTCTGGAAATGATGTATAAATGCCAATGTAGGTAAAAAATTAAGAAAAGTACATTATTCTTATCACCACAATATAACAACAACAACAATTATTATTATTATGATGATTATTATTATTAGTAGTAGTAGTAGTATTAAATTGTGGTGATGAATACAATTGTAATTCTTATTTTTTACCAACATTGACATTGAAGAACCC
>NW_015505468.1:1621517-1644282 GCF_001515645.1 Sinocyclocheilus grahami | reverse complement strand
TCCAAAATTGAAATTTAAAAACCCCCCCCCCCCCATTAAATTAATACAAAAAATATTATTATAAATGTCAATGTTTAGGTTAAAAATATATTTTAATTGATTAATATTGAATTGACTGATAATAATAATACTTATTTTATCATTAGATTGTGAAGATAAATAATACAAATATAATTATAACATTTTGCAAACATTAATATTGATAATAATAATAATTAACATTATTATTTTCTTGATTGGATACAGATTTTTTTTGTGTTCATCAGATTTGTTCTGTGTTCATATATATATATATATATATATATATATATATACTAAATAAATAAAACAATGACATTTGCTACTAAGCCTGCAAATCAAACAGAAGCATTAGGTGATGATGTGTGCGGTCAGACACTCACACACAAAACCTCTGAGGACAAAAAAAACGAAGCTTTTTCACATAAAAGCTCATTAGCAGAGAAACTGTGGTGTTTTGCGGAAGTGGATGATTATTGTGGAGTTGAAATGGTCAGGACTGAAGTTACGGGAGCTCTAATGCGCTCCTAATTAGAGAATGCAGTCACTTGAGACCAGAGCTGTGTCCATAAAACATCTCTCTCTCCGAGAAACATTACTATGTGTTTATGAACAGACATCAGGGCGAATAGATGCTGTAAAATGTGAATACATTTAGAGGAATCATCACTAGAGTAAACGGTCATCGTTGCCAAGTAGATTTGAAATGTTAATGTAAAAACTAAAACTGTGGAAAACTACACTCTAAAAAATGCTGGTTTGTTTCAACCCAATGTTGGGTCAAATATGGACTAACCCAACTGTTGGGTTAAATTTTGGTTACATTTTTAACCCAACAGTTGGGTTAGTCCATATTTGACCCAAAGTTGGGTTGAAAAACCCAGCATTTTTTAGAGTGTAGTCTTAACTTTCTAGACTTGATGGGATATGGGATAAAATAAAAAAAGAAATATAAAGAAATAAATGTAAAGTTTTGCGATATAAAGTCGGAATTGGGATATAAACTTGCAAATCTGAGTTACATTTTTAACCCAACAGTTGGGTTAGTCCATATTTGACCCAAAGTTGGGTTGAAAAACCCAGCATTTTTTAGAGTGTAGTCTTAACTTTCTAGACTTGATGGGATATGGGATAAAATAAAAAAATAAATATAAAGAAATAAATGTAAAGTTTTGCGATATAAAGTCGGAATTGGGATATAAACTTGCAAATCTGAGAAAAAAAATGTCTGAATTGCGAGATATAAATTCAGAATTGTGAAAAAAATGTCTGAACTGTGATACAAAAAGTCACAATTGCCTTTTTAAAAAAATGTTTTACCCTGTGGCGGAAACAAGCTTTGATCGTTTTTCACACATTTCAATTTTTGTAAAATGCATGAGGACTTGGAAACCTGTTTGAAAACAATCCCCTTTGAGTTTCACAGTTTGGAATGTTTTATTCTTTTTAAATAAGTCTCTGATGCTCACCAAGGCTACATTTATTTGATGGAAAACACTATAAAAACAGTAATAATTGGAAATATTATTACAATTTAAAATAACTGTTTTCTATTATAACATATTTTAAAACTTAATTTATTCCTGTGACGCAAAGCTGAATTTTAAGCAGCCATTACTCCAGTCTTCAATGTCAAACGATCCTTCAAGTTTAAAAAAATCTTAATTATTCCAAACTTTTGGGGAAAAAATAAAAAAATGTGTATGTGAAAAAAAAAGTTTAGTGGTGCAAAAATTATACACTTCACATTCAAGACTCTCATACTCAAGTCAAGGATGGTAAAAGTGGATCAAATAAACAGTGAACTCAAATAATCACATGGTGCTTAATAGCTCAAACCAAATTTCATGAAATTAAAAAAATAAAATAAATAAATAGTGAATGCACAAAGAGTTCTAGCAGGTGTGAGGTATGTGATGAGTTTATTCTCTTAGCTCAAAGAACTGACCCATAGCAATGTCTCGCATGCAGTTTAACTCACAGACTACAAGCATGATGCATATAAAAGCTAAGGATTTATGTTTTATGCTATTTTGATATTCATCTCATTTAAATTCATAATATACCTAGAATTAATTTTCTCAATACATGTCACATTCACATGGAGCAGTTACACTTACGACTGTGTTTATGTGGAACATACGAGTCTCTGACATGAAACGAAATGAAACTATAAAAATGTAAACAAATACACACTATCCCATCAGTCTTCAATCATCATGAAGACGCAAGTCAAACAACCTGTTGCCTAACATTAATAACAGAAATATACAGAACTACAATCTTCATATAGGTGAAATATGCAGTAAACGAAAGTGGTGCATTTATATTCCTCAATGTTATTTATACAAAAAAAAATGCATAATACAAATAAAAATGGCCACATTTCACAATAACATTTTAGCTTCAACATAATCAAAATGATTATATTTCCCATATAACTTCAGCATAATTTAGTATTTTAGCTTTTATGATGCATAACCTTTTACTTAAACCTTTCACATTCCCTATATAGATTATAATCCATAATTTCTGCATTATAGAAATTCTATAACAGATGGCATATTCCTACAAAATATTTACACATATGAAGAACCATTTTTTGAGAGAAATCTTTAAAAATGCAAAGACGTGGATGCTGAAAGATTAAGTTTTGGCTTAAGCCACGGTCTAGAACAGCTACCTTACCAAATCTGTGTTCATATACAAAAATTAATTTGCAACTACTGATGTATCCCGCTACGATGCAGAAGTGAAGATGATGGGAACAGATCTCTAAACGCATCACTAATGGAATAGTTCACCCAAAAATGAAAATGTAGCATTACATCACTTGCTCACCAATGGATCCTCTGCAGTGAATGGGTGCCGTCAGAATGAGAGTCCAAACAGCTGATAAAAACATCACAATAATCCACAAGAAATCCACACCACTCCAGTCCATCAGTTAATGTCTTGTGAAGAGAAACCATTTTGGACAGTTTGAACTTGTAAACGGTGCTTGATTTGTGCATATTTCTCTCCTGATTCAGATGAGATGATTTTTTTCACTGGAAAGCAATATTATAGATAGAGGACTCGTATTTTAGCTGGACGGCACCCATTCACTGCAGAGGATCCATTGGTGAGCAAGTGATGCCATGCTACATTTCTCCAAATCTGTTCTGATGAAGAAACAAACTCATCTACATCTTGGATGGCCTGGGGGTGAATACATTTTCAGCAAATTCTCATTTTTGGGTGAACTATTCCTTTAAAGCTGTTTCAAGTGCAATATCAGTGAGGCAGCTACAGGAAAGGCTGAAATCCGACAGGTTTCACAGTTCAGGATGTGACGTAAGTCTTGAGGTTTTAAGGAAAGAGTTTGCTGCAAGCTCTCGAGAAGGGAAGGCACGTGTGCGAATGGCTTTCTAGCATGTTGAAGAGAGACCTGAGAGGCACTGAGCCATTCTGAAATACTGAGTGGGAAACTTGTATGACTACAGGTGAGCTGTCATGCAACTATAATTACACGTGTATTGACGACAACAGAATGCAACAGTGGTCGGCAGCAGTCAATAGAAGAAGAAAAAAATACATCAACTCTGTCTTAAGCAACATAGGAAAAAGCAACCTCACAATAAACCACGCTAACTTAAAAACAAAAACAAACATGAGGGAACGTACAATTCTCTCAACAAACACAAACTGTTGATGAATAAATGACATTTTAAAAGGAAGTGTGTAATTTCTGCAGCAACTGAAGCACCAAACATTCCTGTTCAATTTTAGTGGAAATTGCAATAATTCCTGACGTCTCGACAATAACATCACAAGAACACGCACAGTCCCATATCCTTCACTAGTGATAGATGGAGAAAGATGCTTCTTGCTCCCATAATGGTGTATTTACAGAATCTATCATCAGGGGTAAACTAGTGAAGCTAACTAGACAAACTTTGAACCACTCACCACAACCAATTTCCTGTTTATTACAGAATTCCTGTTATATATATAGCATAAAAAAGGTGTGTGTATATATATATATATATATATATAATACTATCAGTTCAAAAGTTTGAGGTTTTGAGTCTCTTATATAGTGTAAGAGTATAAGTCTCTTATATTCTGCTATTATTTGATCAAAAATACAGTAAAAACAGTGATAATGTGAAATATTATTACAATTTAAAATAACTATTTCCTTTTGTAATATATTTTAAAATGTAATTTATTCCTGCGATGCAAAACTGAATTTTCAGCGCCATTACTCCAGTCTTCAGTGTCACATGACCCTTCAGAAATCATTCTAATATGCGGATTTGGAGCCGTTTCATACTAACATTATTTATTATTAATGTTGAAAACAGTTGTGCTACTTAATATTTTTGTTGAAACCACGATGCATTGTTTTTCAGGATTCTTTGATGAACAGAAAGTTCAAGAGAACAGGATTTAGGTGCAATAGTAACTTTTTGTAATGTTAAGAATTGCGCCTTTATGACCACTTTTCATCAATTTATTGGTGTCCTTGCTGAATTTTGCAAAGAGAGAAATTGCTTAAGCAGTTGTTTTGCCTTAAAGGTTCGATTGCCGCTAGTAGCACAAAAATCACACACTTCGCCTATAAATGCAAGACACTGGATGCAGCTCCGACACACAAATACACTGAACAACACACAAAGAAAACGCATCAGATCACAACACAATTACACTTGGTCCATCGCCATTTTCGCCAGCGAGTGAAACGGGTTAACCATAGCAGCTTCACTGCCTAACTCATGTTAATCACAGCTCCAGAATAGGCACAAAGTTCAAGTATGCTCAGGCAGTATGGCATAGACATCCACATCAAACAGACAAGGTCACCTGACCCTGACAAATAACTTGAAGTAAAGTTGTAAACAATTGTTCGTAATGCTACTCTAAACTCCGTTACATTTGTCTTCCACTTCTTTCTCATGTTTGTCCTTCTCGTATTTGTTTGTGGTGTTCTGCGACAGGCTAGGAGAGGACATGGCGGACGTTGCGCCAGAGTCTTCTGAAGCGCCACTATCATTGCACTTGTCATTGTCAACAGACTCTTTACTCGGGACCTTGCCGTTTTGCTGCTTGATCCCTCTGTAGACATTACGGACCTTCTTCACACTATGTCGGATCAAGTGCTTCCTGAAGGCTCTCTGGATGATTGCAGCAGACATATCTTCATGCTTCCTACGCAGGGTTGTGGTGATGGGCTCATAAGAGGACTTTGAGGGGTTGGAGGCCATGAATCGTTCTTCCATTTGTCCGCGAAGGATGTCCATCTCGCCGCCTTCCCCAAGAACCCGTTTGGTGAAAGCGAACAAGATATCCAGACAGTGGATGCGTTCGCCGCTCACCATCGGCAGATCCATGGAGATCAGCTGCAGTCGGTTGGGCTTGGGTATTCGCAGAGGCGGATCCAGAGAATTGGCGAAGTCCGACAACTTGTCGTACTCCATGAACTGCGTGGCGTTCGGGTCAAACTTCTCCCAAACCTCATAAAACCTATCGAAGTCGTCTTCGCTCAAAGGCTCGGCGCTCTCTTCGGTGGCCACGCTGAAGTTCTCCAGGATGACAGCGATGTACATGTTCACCACGATCAGGAAGCATATGATGATATAGCTGACGAAGAAGAAAATCCCGATGGATGGGTTCCCGCAGTCGCCTATAACCTTGCTGCCGGGGAAGGTTTTATTGGGGTTGCAGTCGGGATATTCGCTATTTAACATGGGCGCCAGAAGGCCGTCCCAGCCTCCCGAGGTGGTGATCTGAAACAAACACAACATGCTGTTGCCAAACGTCTCGAAGTTGAACATGTCATCGATGCCGCCCGATTTTTTGACGTAGGCGAAGTTGGACATGCCGAAGATGGCGTAGATGAACATGACAAGGAAGAGAAGAAGTCCAATGTTGAAAAGGGCAGGAAGTGACATCATCAACGCAAACAGAAGGGTCCGTATTCCCTTGGCGCCTCGGATAAGACGTAGTACGCGGCCGATCCGGGCGAGGCGAATGACGCGAAACAAGGTGGGCGAGACAAAGTACTTCTTAATGACTTCTGCCAGGAACATGCCTGCAACGACAAGAGTTGAAAACGAATGTTGAAAGAGGAGGATATAGTGATTTTTGTGATCAAAATGACTGATTTTGTGGTGGTAATTTCTGACACACTTTTAAACAAGATATTTTAGTTGTTAAAAATAGGAAAAAATGACTAGATATACAATAGTCATAAATAAAGGGAAAAAATACAGAAGGATTGTTTATTTGTGTCTTGCCTAATTCTGACACTTAACTTTTAAACGAGATAGTTATTTTTGTTAAAAATAAGAAGTAGCAAGTAGGGGTTGCACAGACAGTTAAGCTTATCGCTTGTGGAGATAAGAAATCTCCACAAGACATGTGTCATTATACCATCTGAATGCTCGAAATTGAACGGCAGAATGCATGTTTTAAACAGCTTATTGTACAGGTAAGTTAATCACTGTTCTAATCTAATGCGCTGCTGCATTGTAACACATACAGACAGTAGCTCGTACATCACGCGCGGCTCGCGCACACACAATCATTCAGTAGCATGGAAATGTATTGTCAACACTGTTCTGTGATTTCTCAATAAAATAGCTTAGAAACTGAAAAGTTGTAGCATACATTTCTTAGTAACTAAAACTCACAGCTTCACTATTAGTAGAGAGACGCTGCCACTCTCACTAATGCATTTATATAAATGCAGTCTTTATAATTTATCTATATCTGATATATAGAGAAATATAACAAGCTAAAGACAAAAGAACTGATAAAAATGAGCTGTTATAGGAGCAGTAGCCGTGTACAAAGCAAATGTAAAATAAGAATTTACTATAAATATACTGATCCTTAAAGTTAGTCAGTCAACTAAAGTAAAAGCTACAAAGCCTATTGAGTCAAGAGCAGTGACTGATTTTCTTTTTTCTTTAGATTTTAGATTATGATTAAGTGCGTAGACGGCAGCAGGTTTATTAGGCTGCTGTCACTTTAAGACCTAATGCATGATAAATGGGACTGATAAATCAATTGCTTAGTAAAGGGTCAATTCAGATCTTACCAACTATAGACAGGATGACCACGATGAAGTCGAATACGTTCCAGCCGACCGTGAAGAAGTACTGCCGTAGCGCAAACATCTTTAGCACACATTCACTGGTGAAGAGCACAATGAAGGCAACATTGATCCAGTACAGCACGTTGCTCATTTCCGGTGACTGATCTTCTGTCTCCACCATCATAGTGACCATGTTGAGCCAGATAAGGACCATAATGAAAATGTCAAAGGCCTGTTTGGTTACGAGGTCAAAGATGAATCCTTGAATCTTGTTCTGAAATAAATGAGAAGGTAAGAGACATTGGGTTTTTCAGAAGACATTTACTGTACACTCTCAGAAATAAAGGTACAGAAGCTGTCACTGGGGCGGTACCTTTTCAAAAGGTACACTTTTGTACCTTTTAGGTACTAATATGGACTGTTTAGGTACAAAGGTTTGACTTTTGAAAAGGTACCACCCCAGTGACAACTTTTGTACCTTTTTTTCCGAGTGTACAAAAAAGAAAAGATGGGTTAAAGGGATAGTTCACCCAAAAGTTATTCCAACCCCTTTTTGTTTTATACCTTCTGTGAACAGAATTTTAAGCAGAATGTTTGAGCTTCTGTATTTCATACAACAAAAGATCTTAAATCAGTCATAAGAGCATAAATAAGAGCAGTCTATACATATAGAAAAATCACCATACATTTTAGTTGTATGGTAAAAGAGCAGCTTGGACATTCTGCCTAATTTTGCATTTCATAGAAAAAAAGAAAAGTTCATGATGATAAAAATGTAAGCAATTTTTTTTTTTAAGTTATGCTTACTTTTGGCCTTGGAATGGGTTTTTGAGGTTTCTTTGAGCCGAGCTTCTTCATAGCGTTGTAGTATTTCTTCTGCTCTTCTGTCATGAAAATATCCTGACCCCCAAAGTAAAGACAGAAAACAGAAAGATCATTTTGGGATGAAAATCTAGGCGGCCTCGAAATTAAATTATTTTTTCGTAGTTGTAAATAAAACAAAGTTTTACAAGAAAAGTTTTCAGTCTTTCTAATTCAAGATTTCATGTATAATTCAATGTGTTAGTTACTATTTCTTTGTAATTATTTGTAACATTTACTAGATCAGTGCAGGAAACTAGAAATAGAAAAAACATCCTAAGCCATTCTAAATCAGAAACCAAGATGGCTTTGATGTCAAGCTTATAGTATATAGATACTTATCTTTTTCTTCTGCTGATTGAAGTTGTCAATGATGACGCCAATGAAGAGATTTAATGTGAAAAAAGCTCCAAGGATGATGAAGATGACAAAATAGATGTACATATACAGATTCACCTCATACTCTGGCTGCTCTTCTACCTGCAGAAATGGAGATGAAGGACAACTTGCACCAGTACGGTTCCATTATAAAAATGATGTATCATATTTTTGAATTAAAGCAATTAAAAAATGACAATCAAAAAAGACTTACTTTGCGAGAGTCTATCGCTGCATACATAATGGGCATCCACCCTTTAAAGGTGGCCTTGACAATATGAAGAAAAATTAACATTATACTTTTAGAATTTTAGGACCGTTAATATCATTGCACTGTGAAATTATTTCCATCAAGTCAAGTCACTTTTATTTTTTATAATGCTTTATACAATACAGATTGTGTCAAAGCAGCTTTACACTGTTAAACAGGAAAATAGTGTGTCGATAATGCAAGAGGACAATAGTAAACACTTTTGGTGTAATTAAATAAAAATAAAATAAACATTATAATTATGTATTTATATTGTAAACTCATTTAAACATCATGGTAGAATTTGATGTACTGTCTTTAATTTTAAAATCATATTGTCAATAATAATATAAATCATATATTATTGTTGTTAATAATAATCCAAACATATCTAATTTCCCAATTATATTGAATATCTCTTCTTATGATGGAACATTATCCATATTCTATGTTCTACTAGATTTAACCAGGTGTTTAGGGCAACCTTACCACTTGTAGCAGGGCCAGGTATCCACTTCCTACATTGTCAAAGTTGATTTTCACTTTTCTCCAGCGGAGTTCTTCGGGCCACAGATCACATTCTGTTTTGTTATTGATATCTGTGATAGACATGCGTTTGTCTGAGGTAATGTTTACACATTCAGAAAACTTTCCGGCGAAGAAGTTGACGCCCACAATGCTAAAAATGAGCCAGAAGATGAGGCAGACCAGCAGGACGTTCATGATAGAGGGGATGGCACCCAGAAGAGCATTCACAACCACCTGCATCCACAGAAACATCACAAACGTACAAAGTGTCATGAATATAGTGCAATCGTCATGGAAATGTCTCAGGTTACGTATGTAACCCTAGTTCCTCGAAGGGAACGAGACGCTGCGTCGAAAACGCTAGGGGAATGCCTTCTGCGACCCACGCTCTGAATAACATGTGAAATCAGTCCAATAGCTGAACGGGATGTCATGGCGGATGACGTCATGACCAGGAAGCTATAAAAGCACATGCGGCGGAGCCAGCGTCAGCTTCTAGGAATGAAGCAAGCACTGGCAGGGACGCTGGAAGTATGGCACCAAGACGCAGCATCTCATTCCCTCGAGGAACTAGGGTTACATACGTAACCTGAGACGTTTCTCTTCAGGAACTCGAGCTGCGTCGAAAACGCTAAGGGAACGAGAATGCCCACGCCGCCAGACTTCCAAGTCTCTGCCTAGTGTGGAAGAATGCACAACTAGGGCAAGAGAATGGAAGAGCCGGGAGTGGCTTGCATGTCTAGCTCATAAAACCTAACAAAGGTAAGGGGCGTGGACCAACCCGCAGCGTTGCAGATGTCCTGCATAGGCACACCCGCTAAGAAAGCCTTAGAGGCTGCCACACTTCGAGTCGAGTGAGCCTTGACCCCTAACGGCGAGGGGAGATCAGAGGACTCATAACATAAGGAGATGGCATCCACTATCCACCGACTGATGGTCTGCTTAGTTGCTGGAAGACCTCTCTTAGGAGGACCGTAGCACACAAGCAACTGGTCCGCCCTCCTCCACAGGGCAGCTCTGTGGACGTATGCATCCAGTGCTCGCACTGGACACATACAGTTAAGCTTCTGCTGGTCTGGTTCTCCGCGGGTAAGGAGGACTGAAGGCCTGAAGTACAATGGGCTGTGGTGCTGATGAGGGGACTTTTGGGACATACCCCACACGAGGGTACATAAATGCTTTGGCCAGACCGGGCACAAAGTCAAGATAGCAAGGGGCCACCGAGAGGGCCTGTAAATCCCTAACTCTCTGAAGAGAAGATATTGCCAGAAGAAAGGTAGCCTTTATTTTAAGATGGCGATCAGAAATCTCTTCGATAGGTTCTTACAGAGAGCTTCTAGCACCACTGCTAGGTCCCATGTAGGGACATGAGATCGTACCGGAGGCCTCAGCCTCAGCGCACCGCAGAGGAAATGTGTAACCAGGGGCTGTCTCCCCACTGAAATACCACCAAGAGGGCGTGGTAGGCCGCAATGGTCGCCACGTAGACCTTCAGGGTGGAGACCCATTGAATCGAGGCAGATGAAAACCGAACTGGATTCTGTAGCCTCTTTCTACAGTACACAGGACCCATTGAGACACATTTGGCAGTAGCTTCCACACTGCTAAATAATCTACTAAGGGAATCAGTCTCTCGAGACTGATCTCTGGTGTGCCCAGAACGGCTAGTTCAGCTGCTCTGGGGGCCTCCGCAGAGGCCGTGAGCCTCTCAGTGCCGCTACGTTGCCGGGCGGTAACTGACAGATATGCTCGCTGGAGACCGCTGCACCCTGGAACACAAGCAGGGTCGGCAGAACGATCTCCCAAGGGCACTGGGGGGAGATGTTGCCGCCCAGCAGCCCCCGGAGCTGAAATACGGCGAGGAAGGAACCGCTGAAACGCCGCCACTTGTTTTCGAGCCTCCTGGTCCCTGTCGACGACTGAATTGGCAGCGTCGCCGAACAGGCCAGAAGGCACAAGCAGGGCGATTCCATAATAATCTGAGGCAGGGATGAATAGGCAGGAGGCACGGAGAGAGAGATCAGTGGTTCTCCTTAACTCTGCGATATTATCAGAGCTAAGCTCCTCGCCCTCATCCAGCTCTTTCAGCAGGTTGGCCTGGTACGCCTGTAACACAGACATTGTGTGCCGACACGCACCGGCCTGACCCGCTGCCGCGTACCCCTTTCCCTCCAGCGCTAATGTCGTACACAGCGGCTTGGAGGGCAGTGCTGGAGCCTTTAATGCCCGGGGACAGATAGCTAGCTAGGGTCTGTTCAACCCGGGGCATCGCCTTATAGCCACGCTCAGATAACCCTGCCACATTTCCATAATAATCTGAGGCAGGGATGAATAGGCGGGCTGAAAACGGCTTGGCCCACGACGTCGACACCTCGGTGTGGAGGTCGGGGAAAAATGGCAGGCTCCGGCATGGAGGTGGCGGCCTCGCAAGCAGGAAGCGTTCATCAAGCTTGCTTCGCTGCGGCTCGGCCTGCTTCTCGGCGGGCCAATCGATTTTTAGCTTGGCCACGGCCCGAGTAAGCACCTCAACTAGCTCCTCATATTGGGGCGATTGAGGGGGCGAAACCTCTTCGACGTCCTCCACGTCAACCTCCTCGGAGGAAGACAGGAGAAGCGTCGAGCCGTCACCCCGGGAGGAAGTAGCCGCAGAACGGGCTTCCCGAACCCAGAGATCGGGCACTGGATCTGGTGGTGAGGAAGGAGATAGGGACTCGCCCATCTCCATTCCCTCTGCCAGATCCAACTGTGAACCCCACGAATGCAGCCACCACTCCAACTCAACGGAAGCAGGGCCAGCACCACGAGGAACGCTGGTGAAGGCTCCCTCCTCAAAGAGAGCCCTCCGGGAGCGAAGCGTATACAGTGGGAGGCGCTCGCAATGCGGGCAGCTGGCCCTCTCAAGAGCAGACTCTGCGTGCTTCGCTCCCAAGATATATATATATATATATATATATATATATATATACTGTATATATATATGAGCAATATCACTTGAGTACGAGAGTGATACTGGCTCTATATCAGCATGGCTGTGATTAGACCGGAGCCAATCACAGCCGCTGATATAGAGCCGGTATCGCTCGAGTACAAGAGTGATATTGCGTTTATACAACAGTTCAACGGAACGTGTGTAATTAAACAAGAAAAAACTGAGTGCCTAATAAAACCCTCTTTTGTGCAGAACTACTTCCTTCTGCCACAGATTCAAAGTTCAAGTTGACAATTAAACATACGTCACTTTTAGAATTCGTATCAAGGGCATGTGCTGCTTCAGTTAGGTTTTTAGTGAGAAATAATGAGGTTATAAGAGAGAAACAATGCGGCAAGACGTGCATCCAAATGAGAGAGAGAGAGACCGCGAAGCTAGACGTTTCTTCTTATATTAATTAAATCTAATATATGGAGAGTGATACAAATGGTGGAACGTTATCACTAGAGTCCCGTTATGACTAGAATATCGCACTCCTGAAAAAGGCTTTCAGCCAATCAGGTTCGAGGACCAGAAATAACTGTTGTATAAATAAACAAATAAATTATATATATAATTAACCAATAGTCCTACGTTGCGCATGCGCCGGTGAGTCTCGTGAAAACCAGCGTTTGTTAACAGGAGCAAAGGAAGCAAAGTTTCCTTACTTTAGCAAAGGAAAACCAGTCTCCTCTTGGCTTATATTGAAATCCTCTGACATTCTTCTTTACAAATCCTTGTTTTGTACTTCTAATTAGTGACCGTTGTTTTGTTTTGATTTCTCAACTGCGTTTCCGCATGCGTCCCTTCTGAGCGGCGCATGCGCAAAGCTGAACTCATACGTCATCCGCCCGGAGCTGCTTCCGTGTACAAATGTTGGCGCAAGCTACATTAAAGTGGTTATTCAATTTTAAATATGGATATTTTTCTTACAAAAACGCATCAATTCGCTACAGGAGGCCTTTGTTCACCCCACGGAGCCGTGTGAGACACTTTCTTTTATGGATGGGCACTTTTTATTTAACTTCTTTTGGACTGATGCATGCAACACCCGCTGAGTGCCATGAAACAGCTTGAAAGATCAAATAAATTTTTTTATATAACTCCGACTGGATTCGTCTGAAACAAGAAAGTCATATACACCTAGGATGACTTGAGGGTGAGTAATTTATGGCCTCATTTTCATTTTTGGCTGAACTAACCCTTTAATGCATGTTTATGGCCTTATTGTGAATGATTATGTGCACATTACACTAAAGCTGCGCTTCCCAAACGTTTCTGTCAGCTTAACCACTTTGAGCAACACATTCACATGTTTATGGTTTTCTGATGTCAGTGACATGCAGGGTAAACATAAAATATTTAATCTTTTTACCATTTCATTTTCATTGTTTTTAAAGGGATAGTTCACCTTAAACTGAAATTCTGTCATTTACTCAGCCTCAAGTTGCTGTATGAGCACAAAAGAAGATATTTTGAAGCATGTTGGTATCCAAACAGTTAGCCATATATTATAATTTTAGATATAAATATTTAAATATATATATTAAATAAATAAATATAAATATTATTACATCTTTTTTATTTCCATACCATGGAAGTCAATGGCTACCGGCAACTGTTTGGTTACCAACATTCTTCAAAATATCTTCTTTTACATTTCACAGAAGAAAGAAATTCATACAGGTTTTGAACAACTTAAGGGTGAGTAAATGATGACAGAATTTTATTTAAACTTTATTTATTTAAATTGTATAATTTTCTTATTTAATTAATTATTAGCTATTTATGAACTCACAAAAGTTGGGCAACCCTGTTCTAAATAATGAAAATGTTTGAAATCTTTCATCAAAACGTAATAACTTGCTCCCTCTCAAAAATTTTTTATTTTCAGATTACATAAAATCCTCTTAACTTTCAACCCCAAAGATTCAACCATGTGACTTTTGGTAATCAATTTCTGATAGATAAAACCAAGCCCCACAATATATTTTTCCCCCTCATTGCAAGCACTATATGTCAGTTTCATGTTGACTTCATTCACATGTCCAGCCAACACAAAACTACTGAAAGGGGCTTTTCATACTGCAATAAACCTTGGGTTAACATCTTAAGGCTTTGCAAAGCGCATTTTGTGTGCAAGGAGAACTTGCAACCTAAACTAGACAGCACAACAGACAACCATTAATGAGGCAATCAGTGCTCAGCTCATTAAATATGTATGCACTTTTCATAAAGTTGTGTGTCTTCATTCTATTTTTTGTCTTTTACTTTTCAGAAGACTTAAGCATGGCGGCATCTTTCCAAAGATAAATATTTCATAAATATAAAAATTAGGGCTGGGTTGAAAACATCGATCTCTTGATTTTAATTGATTCTTATTTTGAAGCTAGTGAATCAAAATCAAATCGAACTGTTAAATTTGTCTCAATACCAAAAAATACAAAAAAGCACAAAGTTAACCCAGAGTTTACCAATGGTACAGTGTGAAATCTCAAAACCTGACCAACCAGGGTTAAATGGTAACTAAGATAACCCCGGATTAACCCACAATGACACTGGACTGACTATTTTAAATGTGAAAAGCCCAAAAGAATACCAAAGGCAACTAAATGGTAAATTTTCAATGAATTCAGGTCAGTCAGCCTTTCTTTGACTGAATAAAGTCCTCTATATATGTAAGTTCTCTATAAATATATAATTTACATAAATATAATTTTATCATATCAGTAAATGTAATTTTAAAAATAATTATTCATATATGTAAATGAATAAATAGTTGACATTAAGAGATTTTACCCTCATTCCCTCAAAGCGTGAGAGAGCTCGGAGCGGTCGGAAGGCTCTCAGCGTTCGGAGACTTTTGATGGCGCCCAGATCTTGATAGTCCAGGGCGTTGGCTACCAGGCTGATCAGAGAGACCTACACACATAAACAGAGCTAATTAGGGGGGGATGAAAACCCAGACACGAATCCCTTCCTTCCTGCTCCAATCTCGACTTCTCTGTGGGTTCTCATGGGAAAATGGCCTTTCAGATGTACGAATGTCTAGTTTACTCACTCAACTGTTATCAAACAGTATAAACTCGCACTGTCTCAAGTGCCCACATGCATAACACACACAAAAGCGATCATTTCCAGTCAATCATTCTCAGTTCACTGATGCTCTCTTGATAATGGTGCTTTTATGAGTTGATGTGCACATGCTGTCTGTGTTGTTTTAGCACCCAGTTCACTAAATGATTCAGGCAAATCACGTTGCAAACTTGCACACAAAATATGAGCTAAATGCAACCTGCATGGCAGGTTAGAGCAATATTTGCACCAGCCAGTACTGAGTTCTGCATTATTTTACTGCCAAGAATTATAAGTGAAGGAATTATTTATGTATTCATTATATTTGCATATTATTGACTAAATAAATATGTAAATATGTATTTAAAAAAAAAACTTTAGCTAGTTGTCAAGGCAAAAATAAACTAAAAATGTACTAAAATAACTAAAACGAAAATAAATAATCAAAATATTGTATATAATAATAAAACTTTAATGAAAATAAAACGAAAACTTAAAAAGTTATTCAAAATAAATAAAACTATAATAGTATCTCAACAGCCATAATTACTATTATGATGAATAGCATCCTGTAAAACTTTATAAAACTTTAATGAAAATTAAACGAAAACATAAAAAGTTATTAAAAATAAATAAAACTATAATAGTATCTCAACAGCCATAATTACTATTATGACGAATAGCATCCTGTCAAGTCATACAGATTTGAAATGACATGAGTGTAAATTAATGATGGCAGAATTTTCATTTTTTGGTTACACAGTTGTGATCGTAAGTTTACATACACCTTGCAGAATCCGCAAAATGTTAATAATTAAAATATATATATATATTTAAAAATAAGAGGGAATGAATATTTTTAAGCACCTTGACTCTTAATGCATCATGTTTCTTTCTTGAGCACCAGTGAATGTTTGCACCTTTTGTAAGAGTCCCACAAATGTTCTTAATGTAAAATATCTTATAGATACTGCTGGAAAGGGTTCAAATATGCAGAAGATCCTGGAAAGCCAAAAGACATGCAATTTTTCTGAAGAACAGTGGTCAAGAGTAACTGCTCGGAACAAACAAGTGACGACTATTGCAAATCTTACAAACAGTCGTGGATTGTTTAAATAGAAATCAAGCAAATGTGAACTCTATTTTGTCTTGTGGACTATATGTAAACATCTGTATGCTAAATACTTTATTCAGGGCAGCATGAAAAAAAAAAGGTTTTATGATCCCTCTTACTTTTTGTAAAAATTACTAACATTTTGCAGATTCTGCAGGGTGTATGTGCAGCATATAGTTTGACATTATATTTAATCAAAAGCTGAACCTACATCAACAATAATAAAATCCAGCCAGCACCAGAGATTGGTGAAGTATTTGGCAAAACCATATGCGACCCATTTCAGCAGCATCTCAAGAATGAAGATGTAGGTGAAAACTTTGTCAGCAAATTCCAGTACGGTCTTTACGGTTTTCCTTGTGTTAAGGTAAATGTCCTCAAATGCCTGAAAAACATTTGAGATGTAAAGATATAAAGGATTAGAATTAAACCAGTATGGACTGTAACAAGTTGAGTGAAAAAAAATCCATCCAAGAAAAATATTGATTATAAATGGCCATAAAATTTAAAACAGGTAATAAAAACCAACAATATTTGTATGTGCCAAGTATTATTCTGAGTATTGTATCATCAGCTTATCAACATGTTGACTTCAAACTCTATTGAAAGTGAGTTAAGGGTTTACCCTGTTGAGTGACATATACACAAACAAAAACACACATGCATTTCCCTCACCAGAGCGCCACTGCTAAGCAGAATCATGAAGATGATGAAGCTCTCAAACCAGCTGTGCTCCACTATGTTATAGCATGTCTGTCTCAGCAGCCACCATTTCTTCCACATGCCCTTTTCAACATCCACCTGGCAGCACGGGAACCTTTGGACACACCCTGAAAAACAAAATTCAAACAGTTTTTATTCAAAATCCCTATTATTGGAAATTTCACTTACAAACTGAACTGATACTGATACAGAACTGAAACTGATAACTGAACATATTTTCACACCATTAAAGGAATAGTTCACCCAAAAATGTGCTGAAAAGGCCATCCAAGAAGATGAGTTTGTTTCTTTATCTGAACAGATTTGGAGAAATGTAGCATTGCATCACTTGCCCACCAATGGTTGCTCTGCAGTGAATGGGTGCCGTCAGAATGAGAGTCCAAACAGCTGATAAAAACATCACAATAATCCACAAGTAATCCACACCACTCCAGTCCATCAATTAATGTCTTGAGAAGCAAAAAAATATGTTTGTAAGAAACAAATCCATTATTAAGGCATTTCAAACTATTGCTTACTGCTAAAGAGTCCTTTATCCATAATATTGCGTTGTCTGGTCAGCACAGATCAAGAATGGTTTACAAGTGAAAACGGTACAAAACAGTTCTGAACAAATAAGTTGGTGGATTTTGATGTGAAAGGACAACAGGGAATTGACTTTTTCATTGAAGGAAGCATTATTATGGATTATGGACTCATATTTTAGCCAGAAGCAATGCTGTAAAATTAAAACAGTCTAATGATGGATTTGTTTTTTATTTTGTTTAGTTTTTTTACAAGCATGCAGCTTTTGGCTTCTTAAGATGTTAACTGATGGACTGGAGTGGTGTGGATTATTGTGATGTTTTTATCAGCTGTTTGGACTCTCATTCTGACGGCACCCATTCACTGCAGAGGATCCATTGGTGAGCAAGTGATGCAATGCTACATTTCTCCAAATCTGTTCTGATCTACATCTTAGATGGCCTGAGGATGAGTGAAATTTCAGCAAATTTTCTATTTATTTTACTTTTCATGCTCATGTCAAACTGTACTGAAAGTCTTCACTTTGCTGAGTGAAACATTGACAAAACAACACATGTATTTCCCTTCAGACTTTTTAAGCGCGACTTAAGTGACAAATGCTTTTTTGGGCCCATGGCCCAATGGTATTTCCCACTGATAATACTGCACTTTTTTGCAAGAGTTGAAAGCCAAAGAATACATTTTATGTTCTTATTATAGTGAACAAACTATTAGCAGCATCACCTGGTGTGAAACAAGCATCTGGAGCCATAGATTCCTCAAGTTCAAAGTCCAAAGCATCTTCTCCATCTTTTCCGAAGTGTCTGAGGTCCACCGTGCTGCCCTCCGAAGAGCTGGGAGCCACGTCAGACAGCTTCTGCAAGAGCAGCACAGACACATCATCACGTGTTACCATGGCAACGCATCCACGTCGCCGATGAGATTAAACATGTGCACATGGTTTCTGAAGTCAGTCGTTTCAGCTGAGTCACTGTGCAAAGGCTGAGATGTAAGGCTTGCTTGGTGTGATGTCTCGGATGTTTAAAACCCTTCATCTAGTATATAATATACAGTGGTTCATAGGTATTTCCAAACAACTTACAACATTAACTACATCAATAAGCTCTGAGATGAATCATAGTATAAAATAATATACATTTAAAGATTATTGTGAAATTTACTGTACAAACATTGAAAGTTAAAGTTGAAATCACAATGACTTCTACAGAAGTATATACAACCATTTCATAGCAGCTCATAGTAAGCATGTCCTAAATGATTCATATGTTTATACAGTCAATTTTGTCTCTCATTAATATTTAATCAGTCACTCGCTAAGGATTTTAACAATAAAGAGCCAATATATATATATATATATATATATATATATATACTGTATATATATGTATATATGGGCAAGACGTTCTTCGTCTGATTGAATGACCTTCTAGTGGATCAGTATTGTTATTGTTGACTAAATTTTAAATATTAATATTAATATTAAAGATCATTTTTGGTAATTATATTTTAGCTTTATTTTAGTAAAATATAAACACATTTTGAACTTGAAAAACTTTAAAACCAAAAAAATTACAATTAGAAATGTAATGTTTAATTAAAAATGTAACTTTATAGAAATATATTAAAAAAACTAAAAAAGTAATAAAAATGATAAAATCACATAAAATTACTAAAACAAATGAAATTTAAACTGAAAATGAAAAAATAAGACTGAAGTCGTAAAATTAATAATATAAGTAAAACCAAAAAATTTGACTAAAATAACACTGACGGGATATAGTATTGACTGCAACTATACCAACAAGACTTCAGAGGCAGTAGGAACCACTGATCTATAGTTATATAATATATATCTATAATATATTATAATATGTAACAATATAATATATAATATTATATTATTTATATGGATCAGTGGTAGGAAGTGATTGCACATCAGGTGAATAGCATGTATAGTAGCACATGCGTTTTAGTGCACTTTTTCAGCAAGTTTTCATTTCTGGGTGAACCATTCCTTTAATATGCTGCATTACAGTAGGCAATGGCATGCACATACGGGGGGTGGGGGGGCACCCCTTTAATCGCCGACACTAAAGTGCCCTTTCGGTCCACGATTTCTGACAGTAGGTACATGGTGAAGTTTGCTAAGCAAAAAAAATCTGTTAGATTTTCAGATAATGCAGCTTGTGGAATGATGCAAGCATGCTATGATGAAATTAATACACAACCAAGACGTCTGGATGACTCAAGTCCTTGTTTGGCCCCAGACCTTTTCTGTCTAATGACATTTGAACAATCAGTGCAATAATGTAATTGGTTTGGACATCTAGTATCTTTTAGTAAAATGCATGGAATTCCCAGATAATGGTGATTTGTTTGGCTAATTAGTGTTATGCATTTGGCAAACGTTTTTCTCCAAAGCAATTTACACTGCATTGAAAGTATGCAATTGATCAGCTCATGCATTCTGTGGGAATTGAACCCATGACATTGGCATTGCTCGCACAATGCTACTGTTTACTGTATTTGTAAAGTTGCTTTCAGACAAAATCTTCAATCAATCCACTGTTGTCAAGCACTCTGGGATTCTTTATTATGCTTGTCCAATTAACTTTATGCCGAACGAGAACCATTTCTCGATGGTTGTATGTATTTGCAGAGAGGCCTGAAATCTACTGTAACCGTAATGACTGAAATGGGACACTAACACCATTATCTATGACTGAAGATGAATAACAATGATATTAGTGGTATGGCAGGATTTGAAATGCACAAAAAATCCATTAGGTAAAAATATTTTCTTTTTCATTAATGACAATAGCTGTCTTTATGGTTAGTTGGGATGCATATTATAAAGGTCTTACAGGTCTCCACTGATTGTAAACCTTGAAAGCGTCTCAGAAGTGCTGCAAAGACAGATCACGTTAAAGGAGTGAGACAGACAACAAGGAAAAAACACTCACTGTCTTGTCTGGAGGTAAAAAGATTGGTCAGAGTGCTAGAACGACAGATAAATCAATGGGAGCAATAATACAGAATCATCTGTTGAAGTCTAGGAGGCAATCAATCAGAGATCATGGCTCTGGTCCAAAACGTAGTGAGCTGCCTTGCTGTCTGCTGCCTACATTATCATGCTAACTGAAATCTGAAATGCAACCACATAAGCTACTGATCTAGAACACTCTCAGAAAAAATTTGTGTTCCACATGCAAAGTTTACAGAAGAACCGATTAGGCTAACTGTAACATAGCACACAAACATTGGATTAAATAGTGTTTTTTTATTGAGATATTTTTAGAACTTTTTAAGTATTTTTATTATTTGGTTTATTATATTTACAATCAATATTTCACCAGGTTTATCTACCAGCTCACTGAGCCTGTTGCATTATGGGAATGCCTTCTTCATAAAGGATACATTTAATGCTGTCTTTTGAATGGATTATACTCTATGCAAGTATGTGAATGTAAACATTTTGTGAGTTATTATAAGGAGGCAGAATCGGTCATTTGGATTTGGATTTATTTATTCCAATTAATTAGTTCACCCAAATTAGCTCACCCTCATGCCATCCAAGATGTAGATGGGTTTGTTTCTTAATTTGAACAGATTTTGGAGAAATGTAGTATTACATCACTTCCTCACCAATGCTTTTTGTGCTGTTTTAGACTGCTTTTGCTTGTAAACAGTGCTTAGTCTGTGCATATTTCTCTCCTGATTTAGGCAAGTCAACGTTTCCACTGGAGAAAGCAATATTATGGCTAGATGACTCATATTGTAGCCGGAAGCAATAGTTTGAAATGCTTTTATGATGAATTTGCTTCCTACAAACATGCAGTTTTTCACTTCACCATATTTTAACTGATGGACTAGAGTGGTGTGGATTACTGTGATGTTTTTATCAGCTGTTTGGACTCTCATTCTGACGGCACCCATTCACTGCAGAGGATCCATTGGTGAGCAAGTGATGCAATGCTACATTTCTCCAAATCTGTTCTGATAAAGAAACAACCTCATCTACATATTGGATGACCTGATGGTGAGTAAATATCCAGAAAAAGTTGATTTTTGGGTGAACTATTATTTCATTGTTCTGAATTATTGTAGATACATGATAAATTAAAATGGTAATTCAGCTTCCGGTGTTAGGCAGTGTTATGCAATCATTTGTCCTGACAATCCTTAAAATGCTGCCTACATAGTCAGCTCACTGGATTTTTGCAACAGAGTTTCAACTGAAAACATATCACCCTTCACAAAACTGAAGCAGTAGACATTTTAGGACAACTTCAAAGAGATTGCCATAAAAAACAATCAGTATATAGTCGGTAATATGCCAAAACCACAGACCGCCACATCCTCGTTTCTCAGCAGAAAGCAAATGAGCATGTTATCATGAGGCTAACATTCACACTCAGCACTTAAATGGCAGATAATGCGATCTGAAGACTGATATTCCCTGACCTCTTTTCCATTATGGATCAAGCTGCATGTTGATGTAATCCACAATGCACTTAACTCCAATTAAACCTACTGAAAAAAAAAAAACTTGACCATGATTACACCAATGACTAATTCAGTGACACAACTGAAAATCTTTCATTTCTGGCACCATGTACGTGACAATAACTACAGCAAAGGACTGGAGTCTGCAGGAGAAGCCATCATTTGCACTGTTATTCAGGTATTTGTCCCATTGTTCGATCATTAAGTCGATATGCAGGGATATTTACATTTGATAGACGCTTTTATCTAGAGTGACTTACACTGCACTGAAAGTATGCATTATATTTAGAAGTTCATCCATTCCCTCAAAATCAAACCTGTAACTCTGACATTGCAAAAAAAATGTCAGCAAAAATTTAGACTAGAATACGGTGGCCGTAAAGTGCAAAGCAGATCACAATTCTGAAAACAAAATAACAAATTACAAACGCAAATGCAAGTCTAAAAAACAAAATAACAATTCAGAAAGCACAACAACAATTCAGAAAACATTATAACAAGTCAGAAAGCACAACGACAAATCCGAAACCAAATGAACAAGTCAGAAAACACAACGACAATTCAGACAAACCAGAAGAGGTAGGTATAGTTTGAGACAGCGCCATTGGTTTGGGATTACTCACCGCTGACTGGACGAGACATCTGTCAATCAACGTATACAGAGAAGAACCAGCCGAAGAACAGCAGAGTCGTGGTAGAAAGTTCGGGGGTGTATATTTACATTTAGTTAAAAGT
>NW_015505468.1:1610906-1617022 GCF_001515645.1 Sinocyclocheilus grahami | reverse complement strand
AACAGATTTGGAGAAATGTAGCATTGCATCACTTGCCCACCAATGGTTGCTCTGCAGTGAATGGGTGCCGTCAGAATGAGAGTCCAAACAGCTGATAAAAACATCACAATAATCCACAAGTAATCCACACCACTCCAGTCCATCAATTAATGTCTTGAGAAGCAAAAAAATATGTTTGTAAGAAACAAATCCATTATTAAGGCATTTCAAACTATTGCTTACTGCTAAAGAGTCCTTTATCCATAATATTGCGTTGTCTGGTCAGCACAGATCAAGAATGGTTTACAAGTGAAAACGGTACAAAACAGTTCTGAACAAATAAGTTGGTGGATTTTGATGTGAAAGGACAACAGGGAATTGACTTTTTCATTGAAGGAAGCATTATTATGGATTATGGACTCATATTTTAGCCAGAAGCAATGCTGTAAAATTAAAACAGTCTAATGATGGATTTGTTTTTTATTTTGTTTAGTTTTTTTACAAGCATGCAGCTTTTGGCTTCTTAAGATGTTAACTGATGGACTGGAGTGGTGTGGATTATTGTGATGTTTTTATCAGCTGTTTGGACTCTCATTCTGACGGCACCCATTCACTGCAGAGGATCCATTGGTGAGCAAGTGATGCAATGCTACATTTCTCCAAATCTGTTTTGATCTACATCTTAGATGGCCTGAGGATGAGTGAAATTTCAGCAAATTTTCTATTTATTTTACTTTTCATGCTCATGTCAAACTGTACTGAAAGTCTTCACTTTGCTGAGTGAAACATTGACAAAACAACACATGTATTTCCCTTCAGACTTTTTAAGCGCGACTTAAGTGACAAATGCTTTTTTGGGCCCATGGCCCAATGGTATTTCCCACTGATAATACTGCACTTTTTTGCAAGAGTTGAAAGCCAAAGAATACATTTTATGTTCTTATTATAGTGAACAAACTATTAGCAGCATCACCTGGTGTGAAACAAGCATCTGGAGCCATAGATTCCTCAAGTTCAAAGTCCAAAGCATCTTCTCCATCTTTTCCGAAGTGTCTGAGGTCCACCGTGCTGCCCTCCGAAGAGCTGGGAGCCACGTCAGACAGCTTCTGCAAGAGCAGCACAGACACATCATCACGTGTTACCATGGCAACGCATCCACGTCGCCGATGAGATTAAACATGTGCACATGGTTTCTGAAGTCAGTCGTTTCAGCTGAGTCACTGTGCAAAGGCTGAGATGTAAGGCTTGCTTGGTGTGATGTCTCGGATGTTTAAAACCCTTCATCTAGTATATAATATACAGTGGTTCATAGGTATTTCCAAACAACTTACAACATTAACTACATCAATAAGCTCTGAGATGAATCATAGTATAAAATAATATACATTTAAAGATTATTGTGAAATTTACTGTACAAACATTGAAAGTTAAAGTTGAAATCACAATGACTTCTACAGAAGTATATACAACCATTTCATAGCAGCTCATAGTAAGCATGTCCTAAATGATTCATATGTTTATACAGTCAATTTTGTCTCTCATTAATATTTAATCAGTCACTCGCTAAGGATTTTAACAATAAAGAGCCAATATATATATATATATATATATATATATACTGTATATATATGTATATATGGGCAAGACGTTCTTCGTCTGATTGAATGACCTTCTAGTGGATCAGTATTGTTATTGTTGACTAAATTTTAAATATTAATATTAATATTAAAGATCATTTTTGGTAATTATATTTTAGCTTTATTTTAGTAAAATATAAACACATTTTGAACTTGAAAAACTTTAAAACCAAAAAAATTACAATTAGAAATGTAATGTTTAATTAAAAATGTAACTTTATAGAAATATATTAAAAAAACTAAAAAAGTAATAAAAATGATAAAATCACATAAAATTACTAAAACAAATGAAATTTAAACTGAAAATGAAAAAATAAGACTGAAGTCGTAAAATTAATAATATAAGTAAAACCAAAAAATTTGACTAAAATAACACTGACGGGATATAGTATTGACTGCAACTATACCAACAAGACTTCAGAGGCAGTAGGAACCACTGATCTATAGTTATATAATATATATCTATAATATATTATAATATGTAACAATATAATATATAATATTATATTATTTATATGGATCAGTGGTAGGAAGTGATTGCACATCAGGTGAATAGCATGTATAGTAGCACATGCGTTTTAGTGCACTTTTTCAGCAAGTTTTCATTTCTGGGTGAACCATTCCTTTAATATGCTGCATTACAGTAGGCAATGGCATGCACATACGGGGGGTGGGGGGGCACCCCTTTAATCGCCGACACTAAAGTGCCCTTTCGGTCCACGATTTCTGACAGTAGGTACATGGTGAAGTTTGCTAAGCAAAAAAAATCTGTTAGATTTTCAGATAATGCAGCTTGTGGAATGATGCAAGCATGCTATGATGAAATTAATACACAACCAAGACGTCTGGATGACTCAAGTCCTTGTTTGGCCCCAGACCTTTTCTGTCTAATGACATTTGAACAATCAGTGCAATAATGTAATTGGTTTGGACATCTAGTATCTTTTAGTAAAATGCATGGAATTCCCAGATAATGGTGATTTGTTTGGCTAATTAGTGTTATGCATTTGGCAAACGTTTTTCTCCAAAGCAATTTACACTGCATTGAAAGTATGCAATTGATCAGCTCATGCATTCTGTGGGAATTGAACCCATGACATTGGCATTGCTCGCACAATGCTACTGTTTACTGTATTTGTAAAGTTGCTTTCAGACAAAATCTTCAATCAATCCACTGTTGTCAAGCACTCTGGGATTCTTTATTATGCTTGTCCAATTAACTTTATGCCGAACGAGAACCATTTCTCGATGGTTGTATGTATTTGCAGAGAGGCCTGAAATCTACTGTAACCGTAATGACTGAAATGGGACACTAACACCATTATCTATGACTGAAGATGAATAACAATGATATTAGTGGTATGGCAGGATTTGAAATGCACAAAAAATCCATTAGGTAAAAATATTTTCTTTTTCATTAATGACAATAGCTGTCTTTATGGTTAGTTGGGATGCATATTATAAAGGTCTTACAGGTCTCCACTGATTGTAAACCTTGAAAGCGTCTCAGAAGTGCTGCAAAGACAGATCACGTTAAAGGAGTGAGACAGACAACAAGGAAAAAACACTCACTGTCTTGTCTGGAGGTAAAAAGATTGGTCAGAGTGCTAGAACGACAGATAAATCAATGGGAGCAATAATACAGAATCATCTGTTGAAGTCTAGGAGGCAATCAATCAGAGATCATGGCTCTGGTCCAAAACGTAGTGAGCTGCCTTGCTGTCTGCTGCCTACATTATCATGCTAACTGAAATCTGAAATGCAACCACATAAGCTACTGATCTAGAACACTCTCAGAAAAAATTTGTGTTCCACATGCAAAGTTTACAGAAGAACCGATTAGGCTAACTGTAACATAGCACACAAACATTGGATTAAATAGTGTTTTTTTATTGAGATATTTTTAGAACTTTTTAAGTATTTTTATTATTTGGTTTATTATATTTACAATCAATATTTCACCAGGTTTATCTACCAGCTCACTGAGCCTGTTGCATTATGGGAATGCCTTCTTCATAAAGGATACATTTAATGCTGTCTTTTGAATGGATTATACTCTATGCAAGTATGTGAATGTAAACATTTTGTGAGTTATTATAAGGAGGCAGAATCGGTCATTTGGATTTGGATTTATTTATTCCAATTAATTAGTTCACCCAAATTAGCTCACCCTCATGCCATCCAAGATGTAGATGGGTTTGTTTCTTAATTTGAACAGATTTTGGAGAAATGTAGTATTACATCACTTCCTCACCAATGCTTTTTGTGCTGTTTTAGACTGCTTTTGCTTGTAAACAGTGCTTAGTCTGTGCATATTTCTCTCCTGATTTAGGCAAGTCAACGTTTCCACTGGAGAAAGCAATATTATGGCTAGATGACTCATATTGTAGCCGGAAGCAATAGTTTGAAATGCTTTTATGATGAATTTGCTTCCTACAAACATGCAGTTTTTCACTTCACCATATTTTAACTGATGGACTAGAGTGGTGTGGATTACTGTGATGTTTTTATCAGCTGTTTGGACTCTCATTCTGACGGCACCCATTCACTGCAGAGGATCCATTGGTGAGCAAGTGATGCAATGCTACATTTCTCCAAATCTGTTCTGATAAAGAAACAACCTCATCTACATATTGGATGACCTGATGGTGAGTAAATATCCAGAAAAAGTTGATTTTTGGGTGAACTATTATTTCATTGTTCTGAATTATTGTAGATACATGATAAATTAAAATGGTAATTCAGCTTCCGGTGTTAGGCAGTGTTATGCAATCATTTGTCCTGACAATCCTTAAAATGCTGCCTACATAGTCAGCTCACTGGATTTTTGCAACAGAGTTTCAACTGAAAACATATCACCCTTCACAAAACTGAAGCAGTAGACATTTTAGGACAACTTCAAAGAGATTGCCATAAAAAACAATCAGTATATAGTCGGTAATATGCCAAAACCACAGACCGCCACATCCTCGTTTCTCAGCAGAAAGCAAATGAGCATGTTATCATGAGGCTAACATTCACACTCAGCACTTAAATGGCAGATAATGCGATCTGAAGACTGATATTCCCTGACCATTATGGCATTATGGATCAAGCTGCATGTTGATGTAATCCACAATGCACTTAACTCCAATTAAACCTACTGAAAAAATGACCATGATACCATGATTACACCAATGACTAATTCAGTGACACAACTGAAAATCTTTCATTTCTGGCACCATGTACGTGACAATAACTACAGCAAAGGACTGGAGTCTGCAGGAGAAGCCATCATTTGCACTGTTATTCAGGTATTTGTCCCATTGTTCGATCATTAAGTCGATATGCAGGGATATTTACATTTGATAGACGCTTTTATCTAGAGTGACTTACACTGCACTGAAAGTATGCATTATATTTAGAAGTTCATCCATTCCCTCAAAATCAAACCTGTAACTCTGACATTGCAAAAAAAATGTCAGCAAAAATTTAGACTAGAATACGGTGGCCGTAAAGTGCAAAGCAGATCACAATTCTGAAAACAAAATAACAAATTACAAACGCAAATGCAAGTCTAAAAAACAAAATAACAATTCAGAAAGCACAACAACAATTCAGAAAACATTATAACAAGTCAGAAAGCACAACGACAAATCCGAAACCAAATGAACAAGTCAGTCAAATAACACAACGACAAATCAGACAAACCGGAAAAGGTAGGTATAGTTTGAGACAGCGCCATTGGTTTGGGATTACTCACCGCTGACTGGACGAGACATCTGTCAATCAACGTATACAGAGAAGAACCAGCCGAAGAACAGCAGAGTCGTGGTAGAAAGTTCGGGGGTGTATATTTACATTTAGTTAAAAGTTTCTTTAAAACATTAGATCCAGTGGTGCAGATGGATAAGCACTTGCCCTTGGCTTTTTGACGCGATCGACCCGAGTTCGATCCCGCCTTTTGCCGAACTTTTTTTTTCTCCCTTTTCGAATCTCGTATTAGCAATGGATTCTATTTACACTAAGTGAAAATAGCAGTATTTTTAGCAATATGCTATTTACACTAAGTGCAAATACCTAGTTACACTATGTTAAAATAGCAGGATTTCTACTATCAAGTATACTACTTGTTGCTAATAGTGGCAATTATCTGCACTTCAGTATTGTAGTACATTATAAAACAGTATGCAATAATAACGTATTGAGTGTAAATTATAATTTAAATTATTACATGGATGCCACCTTATTGGTACAATAAAGCCCTCCCTACACCTACCCTAACCCTACCCGATACTTTATTTTCAACTTTTTGATTATTTCCTTAATTTTTATTGAAAATAAATGCCTTTACGATGTGATACGAGATTTGAAAAGGGAGGGAAAAAAAGTTGGGCAAAAGACGGGATCGACCCGGGGTCGATCGCGTCAAAAAGCCAAGGGCAAGCGCTTATCCATCTGTGCCACTGAACAGGTCTACAGCCACTATTTACTAAATGTAAATATACACTCTGTATTTTT
>NW_015505468.1:1606139-1610196 GCF_001515645.1 Sinocyclocheilus grahami | reverse complement strand
AAGTCAGAAAGTCAGAAAACACAACGACAATTCAGACAAACCGGAAAAGGTAGGTATAGTTCGAGACAGCGCCATTGGTACTCACCGCTTCACCGCTGACTGGACGAGACATCTGTCAATCAACGTATACAGGAAGAACCAGCCGAAGAACAGCAGAGTCGTGGTAGAAAGTTCGGAGATGGTATTAAAGTAGCTCAGTTTAAATGTTTTATATGAATTGCCCTTACTATGGAATAAAAATACGGGGTGTCTATTTACATTTAGTTAACAGTGGCTGTTTAACATTAGCTCCAGTGGCGCAGATGGATAAGCACTTGCCCTTGTCTTTTTGACGTGATCATCCCGGGTTCGATCCCATCTTTTGCCGAACTTTTTTTTTTCTCCCTTTTCAAATCTCGTATTAGCAATGGATTCTATTTAGACTAAGTGAAAATAGCAGTATTTTTTAGCAATATGCTATTTACACTAAGTGCAAATACCTAGTAATTATTAAATGGATGCCACCTTATTGGTACAATAAAGCCCTCCCTACACCCACCCTAACCCTACCCGATACTTTATTTTCAACTTTTTGATTATTTCCTTAATTTTTATTGAAAATAAATGCCTTTATGATGTGATACGAGATTTGAAAAGTGAGAAAAAAAAGTTCGGCAAAAGGTGGGATCGGACCCAGGTCGATCGCGTCAAAATGCCATCGACTAGCACTTATCCATCTGCGCCACTGGAGCTGATGATTTACAGCCACTTTTAACTAAATCTAAATAGACACTCCGTATTTTTTGATTGACAGATGTCTCGTCCAGTCAGCGGTGATTAATCCCAAACCAATGGCGCTGTCTCAAACTATACCTACCTTTTCCGAAGTTGTCGTTGTGTTTTCTAACTTGTTAATTTGGTTTCGGATTTGTCGTTGTGCTTTCTGACTTGTTATTTTGTTTTCGAATTTGTCATTGTGTTTTCTGACTTGTTATAATGTTTTCTGAATTGTTGTTGTGCTTTCTGAATTGTTATTTTGTTTTGTAGACTTGCATTTGCGTTTGTAATTTGTTATTTTGTTTTCAGAATTGTGAGTTGTTCTGCACCTCTCGGCCACCATACTAGAACCTTAAGCCAACACAAATTAAATATGATATCTACCCTGAATGACTGCATTACACCAACCTGGAGAATGTAAAGATGTAAATTATATAGTATGTCACCAATAGCAGTTTTTTTTTCCCACAAGTTAGGGTACGTTGCTGTCATACATACTGTGTGGCAAATAAAATTCAGACAAACTCCACAACCACCATTTCAATGGATCTGTGAAAGCGGTGTCGGAAAACCACTTGCCTGATCTCAAACAGACTTTAGGGTCCTTTACTTGTGGTATTAATGCATTTTCAATGACCGGATCACGATCGGATTGCACTTGACCATATCAAAAGCCAGGAGTAAATGGATCCAAGATAAAATGCATTGAGATAAAAAAAAACGCATTAGGATTCTAAAGACAAATGTTGATCATTTCAGTGAAATGCCATGTCGGATGTTGCTCACACAATTTGCTCACTTGATTTAAATGAACGATATCCCAATATTTATCAAATAATTTCACCACATTACAACTTGGAACCTCATTTATCTCATTTCTTTCCCCAAACACAAGCTCTTCTAAACCCTAATAACATACTATACTGTGGGAATACTCATAGAGAAGGAATGCAAAACCATATACCTTATCTCTGTCTGTTAAAATGACAAAAAAAATCTGAATTATGAACTGTAATGTACTACATTATGTACTACAACTTCTCACATAATTCACTACCGCTCAAAACTTTGGGTCAGTAATATAAATTTTTTAATCTAAAAATGAAATTAATACCCTTTTTTCAGCAAGGATGCATTAAATTAAGCAAAAGTGACAGTAAAGACATTTATAATAGTACAAAAGATTTCTCCTTCATATAAATGCTGTTCTTTTGAATTTTCCGTTCATCAAAGTATCTTGGCACAATGTATTATAGTTTCTACGGAAATATGAAGCAGCACAACTGTTTTCAACATTGATAATAACAAAAAAAGTTTCTTGAGCAACAAATCAGCATATTAGAGTGATTTCTGAAAGATCATGTGACACTGAAGACTGGAGTAATGATGCTGAAAATTCAGCTTTGATCACAGGAACAAATTGCATTTTATAATAAATATTTAAATAGGAAAAAGTTATTTTAAATTGTAATCATATTGCACAATTTTTACTGTATTTTTGATCAAATAAATGCAAGAAAATCTTACGGACCACAATATTTTCCATAAATTCCGCTTTTTGATCAGGTAACAGTAAGCAAAGCCCACTAAAGATGCATTAGAACAAAGATCTCGATGCAATCTGGCTTAACCCTTGTTGTCAATTTAAAAAAAGTAATTAAAAAAAACATAATTAAATATTATTTAGTAATATATTTTTCTGCTTTCACTGACAATATTCACTTTACCAATATCAGTCCAGATCATAACTACCAAAAATTCATTCAGTTTCAGGATTTTACCCTTTAAATGCCATTTTGTTTACATAATTGTTTTTTGTTTGTAATTTTTTAAATATTTTTTTAATAAAATTACATAAAAAAAAGACAAAAATGTTCCTAAGGACGCATGGGTTCAAATGTCTATGTAAAGGGGGCTTCATATCCACCCATTTTCCTGGTGTTTGAAAAAAAAAGTTAAAAACCGCAAGCTTACCTCTTTATCCTCTAGGTCTGAAGAAAAGCTACTGAAATCCTCAGTGTTGAGGCACTCAAAATCAGACTCCTCATCAGCGATCGGGACCCTGACATCCAAGCTTGAGTTGCTGATATAATTCTCAGTGTCACTATCCATGTCTGTTCCTCCAGTGCCTTTAACCAGCTCTAGTGTGGTGTGGTTGGAGTTATCATTTATTCCCTTGCAGTTTCTCCCGATCGTGTTCCCATCTACGGTTTTCTTTTTCGGCTTCCTCCTTCTTAAACAGCCGCTCCGGAAGAAATTCTGAAGGCAGGCCTTAACTAAAGCAACACCTTTCCTGATTCGACCAACCGCTATCTGCAGGTTGTTCTTTTCGCCCTCGTCATCAGGGGCTGCGAGGTTGTCGGCACTGAATGAGCTGAGCAGCAGAGCGAGGAACAGGTTCAAAACCTACAAAATTGGGAAGAAACCAACTACATGTTGACACAATTCAGATTTTTTTAGAGTTCATTTTTTAGAAGTAACTTTACATACCACCAGATTTCCAATGACCATGACCATCATGAACACAATTAAGCACAAGGGCTGTCCCGACACTTGCATGCAGTCCCACATGGTCTCGATCCACTCTCCACACAAAACCCTGAAGACGATCAGGAACGAGTGGAAGAAATCGTACATGTGCCAGCGAGGAAGCGTGCAATCCTCAGAAATCTTACACACACAGTCACGGTAGTTCTTCCCGAACAGTTGCATGCCCACCACGGCGAAGATGAAGACGATGATGGCCAGCACAAGCGTCAGGTTGCTCAAGGCGCCTAGTGAGTTGCCAATGATCTTGATTAGCATGTTCAGAGTCGGCCAGGACTTAGCTAGTTTGAAGACTCTCAGCTGTGACAATAAGGGGCATAAAAGATTAGTATGGGCAAGTAGAGATACACAATATAGATTAAAAAAAAAAGATCAGTGTCAGCTGATATGCTGCTTTAATGTCATCTAATGCTGATTCAAAGTTAATCTTTAAAAAAAATAATAATTAAATAACTTCAGCAAATCTCACTTGTATTTCTATAAATAAAACGTCTCAGGTTACGTATATAACCATGGTTCCCTGAGAAGGGAACGAGACACTGCGTACACTAGTTCCCCAATGCGACCCCTAGAGGACGCAGTTCTAAGTTCCCTCGGAAGGGAACGTCTCAGGTTACGTATGTAACCATGGTTCCCTGAGAAGGGAACGAGACACTGTGTCCTTTAGGGGTTGCATTGGGGAACTAGAGGACGCAAGTTTTGTAGTGTTTCGTTATGAATCTTTTTTTTTTTTCAATTATTTAATATATATATA
>NW_015505468.1:1601456-1605783 GCF_001515645.1 Sinocyclocheilus grahami | reverse complement strand
ATTATATAATATATATATATATATATATATATATATATATATATATATATATATATATATATATATATATATATATATTGCATGTCAAATTCCCAAAAGTATTCATGTTAACTTCCCAAGTATACTTATAAGTGACGAAAGTGACATGTGGCGACCCATACTTGGAATTAGTGCTCTGCATTTATCCCATCTAAAGTGCACACACACAGCAGTGAACACACACAGTGGGCAGCCATTTTTTGCTGCGGCATCCGGGGAGCAGTTGGGGGTTTGGTGCCTTGCTCAAGGGCACCTCAGTCGTGGTATTGAAGGCGGGAGAGAGCGCTGTACATTCACTCCCCCCACCTACAATCCCTGCCGGTACGAGACTCGAACCCACAACCTTTGATTTTGAGTCCGACTCTCTAACCATTAGGCCACGACTTCCCCAACAACATTTCTCTCAAGAAAATTTTAAATGTAATATGCTAACAAATATAAAAATGCATTGCTTGGCCAAGAGAAGGTAACTTTGAAGACAACATTACGTATAGTAAAGCAAATCTTATATGCATTTATATAGATTTATATAGATAGTAAAGCATGACAGTGGGATACTCTTACCAGTCTGAATGGCCTAAGAAAACCAATTCCAGACACCACATTTGCCAAACAAAGTTCCAGCAGACTCAGTGTGACTATGATGCTGTCGAAGATATTCCAGCCTTCCTGAAAGTAAGTGTACGGGTCCAATGCAATGATCTTGAATATCATTTCTGCTGCAAAGATACCTATGAAAACCTGAAGGCAAGGAACAATTAAAAACTTTTTTTTAAACTAGAGCCATCTACTGACTAAATGTGTAATTAAATATTTACATATGTTGATTAGTCATTAACGATCTTTAGCAATCATTTATGATAACATTTTAACACTTTGTTTAGTATATAAATAAATTGTACCTATGAAAACCTGTAGGTAAGATGACAATTAAAACTTTTTAAAATGAACAACATAAAAGTAGAGGGACCACTCGTCCTCTTTTTTCCCAGACATGTCCTGGCTGGGATTTCTAAATTGCCTGAAACAGCGGTTCTTAATCCTGGTCCTCATGACCTCCCGCTTTGCACATTTTGTATGTTTCTCTTATCGCTTCAGATATTTGTTCCATTTGACCGTAAGTGCCCTGCGAAGTGGACATCACAGGATATTATTCAAAAGGATATGTTCCATTTAAAGGGCATTAAAGTGAGCGAGACGTGACTACTATGCAAATCTCAATGATTACGGTTAAATAACCCTTCACACTTTTCACTTCACAGTTTTGTCTGTGTGTGAAGACGCTGCAGGCAGTGGTGTAGAGCACATCCGTGTTCTTAAGTGCAGTAAACTTTAGCCGATTTGCCGTGTGCAGGGAGTAGAGAGCAATGAACACTGTGTAGGGACCCTGTCAATCGGAACACAGTTCATTCATGGAGCTCTCTTCTAACGAGCCGATGATTTGAATCAGGTGTGTTAACCAAGAGAGACATGCAAAATATGCAGAGCTGGGGGTCCCAAGCACCAGGATTAAGAACCGCTGTTTTAGACAATTTAGAAATCCTGGCCAGGATATTTCCTGGAAAAATAGGATTTCAGTCACCCTATTAAAAGTATTTTTAAAAAACTAGAGCTGTCTACTAACTAAATTTGAAATAAAAAACATTACATAGGTAATGTGGATTTCTTGATCACTTTTATCAATCATTTATGAGAAAACATATATACAAATAAAGTGTCTTATATATACTTTCAAATATAAATTTAATTAGTAAATTCACACTGCTCCATTTCAGTGGGGTTGCTCACTAATAACAGTAACTCTTTCTAGAATAACAGAACAAGTCTCAAAATATTGTACATGAGGGCATTTCATAGTCATTAAAGTGCTGCTACAAATGTTCTTACCACATTGGCAGTTGAAAGCATGTAAACATAGTCATTTTGCATGGGATAATACTCCATGGCCATGAATACTGTGTTTATCACTATGCAAATGGTGATAAACAGATCTGCAAAGGGGTCCATCACAACCATGTGGACAATTTTCTTTATCTTCAGCCATGTGGGACTGCAATCCCAAATCAGATAATCCTCGGCAAACTTGAACCAGCACTCAACACACTTCTGTTTCCAGACCTCCGATGCTGCCGTGTTAAATACAAATAAAGACAATCTGAAAGCTGTATGTGAACTAGTATGCATTTTGGCAACATTTGTAACAAACAGAAATGAGCAAACAAGCACTTGATCAAAAGAACAGTTCATCTTTCTTCTGTGAAAAATAAAAAGGGCCACTATGAAAGTCAATGAGAAATGAGGCTGTCAAACTTCAAGAAGACAGTAAAAGCATCATTAGTTTTCGGTCTATTACTCAAACAAAGGTATCATATGACTTTAAATATTGGGAAAATGTCATATGAAAAATATTTATGAGATTTTTATGGTTCTTTTGTATTTTTTAAAGCTTGACAGCCTCGGCCCTCATTTTATTATAAAAGATTGTCCTGTATTGAGAAGATATTGAAAACTTTTGTGCTACAAGGCGATTAAAGTCATTTAGGTTTGAAACAACATGTAGGTGAGTACATGATAACAACTGAATAAAACTATTTCTTTAAAAGTACAGAGAAAAATCCAACAAATATACAGTATCTCACATTGAGTTTCTTGTAAGGGGCTGTTCACACAGAATACACTACTTTTCCTTAATAAGAATAATTTCAACTTTGCATCACAAGACTTTGCATTTTCCCCCCATTCCACTGCCAGAGTCTCACGTTTTTCAAAATAAAAACGCATTCTGTGTGAACGGCCCCTAAGTGTGTTTGGCATTTAGGGTTTCTTACAGTCAGTAGGGTTGTTGCTGACACTTGCGATGCTCAAAGCTCGCTGTCTCGCTGACTGGTCATATAGAAAAGCCTTTGAATAGCTCCTTGAATCACATCGGCGTCGAGATTCTTCATCTGTGTCATACTGTAAAGGGATTAAATCAACAGCAAATACATCAACAAATGTTACGATGGTGCTTCATTAGTGTTTGTAATGCAGCAATCTATTTGTCAATCATTCTTGTATTCAACTCAATGAATTCAGGCAACCTGTAAAACATCTTGGACTGATATTTCTCAAGAAATGTGGCATAAATTTGGCAAAAAATAAATAAAAAATATTTAATTAAAAACAAAATAATTTACAAAACATGTCTTGAAACATAACATCTTATTTTTGATAAACTTCTGATTTTTGGGGGATCTACTTAAAAGGTCTTTGCATGTTTCAGTTTACATGTATGTATATATATCATATATATTTCAATTTCCTTCGTTTACCACAATTCTTTTGCTGCCTTGCAAACACTGCTATTTCCTTCTGGACATTTTAACCACTTTGTGAATGCCTTTGTTTGTGCTAAATGCCACTAGTAGTACATATTAGTACATATTAAAAATATTAAGACATTGTAAATGTTTATACAATACAATGAAATGCTTTATAGAATACGATAATAATTATAATTATATTATTTTATAATAGGTTTTAAAAAGTTGTAAAAAAATTTACCTTTTTTTTAAAAAGACATTATGCAGAGTAACATGCTTTAAACACATGCTTGAACAAGCTTTGAATCAAAAGCTGGATATAATGTGTATTTTGCTTTTTTAATGATTAATTGATTAATTGAACAAATAATTGACAAATTCATCGATTTCCAAAATATATATTAGTTGCAGTAACTTTAATATTGCCAATTTTATGTCTTTACATGCTGATGATATGCTGTCATCCTGGAAAACAATTAAAAATAGTTTATTGTCACAACTTGATTTGCAAGCTCACACTCAGAATCTGCATGCAATGAACTTCCACAGAAATCTCTGCAGATTTCTGCAGAATGTGAATCTGATCACTCATAAGTTCCCTGCCATTTCATGTTTTTTTTTTTATATATATATATATTTTGCATTTGAGTATGCAGCTTTTTTTTTTTTTACATATTTAAATTAATCTCACAGAATTCTTCAGATTTTCACCCAAAGTTAGCCAAAAAGAAGAAAAAAAAAAACGTGCACAGATTCATGTCAAAATATAGCCGCAAGCGGCAATCATCGGGGTCCAAGCACAACCCAGTGGGCAATTAATGTTGAAAACACATCAAACTGACATCAAAATTTACCTAAAAAAACATGTCAAATATGCAAATCAAACTGATGTCAAAAACTTGACATGACATTGATACTGAATTTAGGATATATATATATATATATATATATATATATATATATATATATATATGTAGGTATTTTGG
>NW_015505468.1:1585521-1599874 GCF_001515645.1 Sinocyclocheilus grahami | reverse complement strand
ACATGACATAGATACTGAATATAGGATATATATATATATATATATATATATATATATATATATATATATATATATGAAGGTATTTTGGAGATCACAGATTTCTTTGGAAACTGATTAGACTTAGATTGTTTTAGCCTTTATTAAACAAGCATAAGTACACTTGAAGGCAGCAATATTTAGGCTACTGCAATAAAAAGAGGCAACTTTTCATTGTAACTGGGACAGCAATAAATAAAGTCACGTCATGCAGCTTGACAAATCTTTTTAATATTATTTAGATATATTAAAATGAAAGTAACATTTAATGATATTTAGGTGTTTTGGATATCACATTCTTTTGCAAACTGATAAAGTTTATTCATCCATATGAAACTATAATAATTTTTTTCATCTTGCTTAGTACAAGTCATTATTCTGAACCATTTATACAGATTTCAATTTATGAGCATTCATGTGTCATTCACATTAAGAGTTGATCCCTGAGAAATTGCTGAAACCCTCAAAAAATCTGCATACACTATGTCAGTTATCAGATATCTTCTGTGAGTATTGTCTATGTGAACCACAGACATCAATTGGTAAATTTAAATGTAAAGTAAGCTATTGACAAAAACTATTGACAAAAAAGGATATGAAGCACAGGTTTGTTTTTTGTTGTTTTACCTCTGTAAAAATTATTTATTTGTTATTCAGAGTGATGGAAACGGATAGAAAAAATAGATTTCTGTGATTCCCTCTAATGAACAACATTAGTACAACGTGTTCGTCGACAATTTTGAGTTGGAAAATAATTCTTTTTAGATTTCCTCTTAAACCATTGGACTGATTCTCATGAAATTGTGCATGCATCATCTATAGACAATAATGACAAAAAGTTATCAAAATAATTTTAATTAGTCAAACCGTTTAGAAGACATAAGCCAATTAATTTTGTAGCCATGGCTCCATACACTTATTAAATTATATCTTCCATTTGATGAATCCACATTCTTTTGATAACTTTTTGTCAACAGGGTCTCTAGATGATACATACAAAATTTGGCATTAACTGGACAAATGAGTTTGAAAAAGTAGGTTTATGGCCCATGACGTCACTACCGGTGCGACTATAGTATAAATAGGCGCCGGGAGAACACATCATCCACTTCTTCATCTGAAGCATGGCAGGATACCTAGAGGACACAGTGTCTCGTTCCCTACTCAGGGAACCATGGTTACATATGTAACCTGAGACGTTCCCTTTCAAGGGAACATCGAACTGCGTCCTCTAGGGGTCGCTATGGGTAACGGTATACCCACGCCACCATGCTGAGGGGAGTGCATGCCAGAAACCATGGCGAGCACAAAGTACCAACTCTACCATAGCCATGTGAGTTGCCCCAGGGATGTTAGGACGGCTATCAGTGACATTATCCCCTACGGCCAAAGGCCTAGGCTACATACCCCAAAAACTTACCCGTTAGGGCCAGAACTCCTGGGCCCAGGGTAGAGCTCAAGGCTTGGAATCAGGAATAGATTCCTTTAAGGGAATATGACCAAGAGCCTAGAACCATACTAAGTCTTGGCCTGTCACACAGGGGCTACCGCATGCTCTGCATATGCTGAAGGAACTGTCTCAACAGACCCCTAGTAGCAACACCCTGTTAAAAGTGGGTATCCGGAGGATACATAGGTGGAGTGGAACCGGGGCTTAACCAGCTCAAGAAAGGGCACGAAGCTGCCGTGCGAAGCCCTCACCATACAGGATTTTAGAAAGAACGCAAAGTACTAGCATGCGAACTTACCACAGTGTGGATTTTAGAAAGTGTACAAAGCCACGGAAATGCACGCTTCAAACAAAACAGTCAGTGAAGATGAAGAAGAGAATGATGTGTTCTCCCGGCGCCTATTTATACTGTAGTCACACCTGTAGTGACGTCAAGGGCTGTCGCCGGCCAACGTGTTGTTGGTGTTTTTTCAATGTATGCTTCAGACACGGGTCACGACGAGGCGTTCCCCATAGCGACCCCTAGAGGACGCAGTTCGAAGTTCCCTTAAAAGGGAACCAAGATATACAGTACGTTTTGTTCAGTTTGTCTCAGATACATTTTTTTTATTTTAACATTTATGGTTGCGGAGATATGAGAAAAAAATTAAAAGTACTGATTATAGCACCATCTATGGTCCAACCGGGGTCTGCATGCACCTGAGTGGACCACATAAGAATAACATAAAATCTAATCTAAACATTTTAAAGAAAATTATGAGTCTAGCAACAGATCAATTGGACAAGCAACGGCAGAACAGAACAAAATTGGCAAAAATCATGAATATCTTGATGAAGATGATGTTGATGATTATGCTGAATATGAAAAAGAACAATGACGTAGGAGAAAGATGACAATGTGAGAATATGAAAAATAAATAAAAGTTGATAGATGTCTTTAGTTTTGATGAAGTTGAGATGAAGTTTTTTAAAAATCCATGGATTTGTTACGAACGAGGAGGAGAAAATAATTTTGATTTGAGTCAAGCAGAGAATGAGGGTGGCAGAATCAAATAAAATTAATTTTTAATGCTGAATAATGTAGAAACTTTCTATCTGTCTAGATGAAGAAGAGAATGATGTGTTCTCCCGGCGCCTATTTATACTGTAGTCACACCTGTAGTGACGTCAAGGGCTGTCGCCGGCCAACGTGTTGTTGGTGTTTTTTCAATGTATGCTTCAGACACGGGTCACGACGAGGCGTTCCCCATAGCGACCCCTAGAGGACGCAGTTCGAAGTTCCCTTAAAAGGGAACCAAGATATACAGTACGTTTTGTTCAGTTTGTCTCAGATACATTTTTTTTATTTTAACATTTATGGTTGCGGAGATATGAGAAAAAAATTAAAAGTACTGATTATAGCACCATCTATGGTCCAACCGGGGTCTGCATGCACCTGAGTGGAGGAGATTTGGGACCATCCTGCCAAATTTGGTGTTTCTAGGACTTACGTTTTTGGCTGGCCAGACACTTTTAGGACAGAAAAAGAATAGTGATAAGAAGACGAAAATAATCAGTACAAATACAATAGGGTTCCGACACCTTCAGTGCTTGGACCCCTAATAGAGAGAGAATGATAATAAAAATGTGCAGTTTAAAACAAAGCATAGCACCACAGCATCAGCACATGCATTATATGTGCTTACGCAAGTGTCGTCAAACATGGCTCTTTTTCTGGACACCTCCGGCGTCAGTATTCCGGAGGGCGAGTTGGGTGAAGACGCTCCGCCCGACACTATCACCATGCCATTGCTGTCAACCACGTATCGTACTTTTCCATTAGACGGCAACAATATACGCGGCGTCAGACTGCTTTTGCTAAGAGTGCTGTAAAGCCGCTCGGATCGAGAGGGTAGAAACAGAGAGTCTCTTCGGCTGCCCGTCTCCTCACACATGCTTTGCTCGTCGTCAGCGTAGTTGTTTTCTGAATGCACACGCCTGCGGAAGCTGAAGATGCTACCTTTGCTGTCCCGACGTGGGGTGTGGATTGAACCCTGAAAACTCAGAGGGGACTGAGGAGAGAAAAGAGCCTTACAAATACACTGCCAAACAAATTAAGGCATATGAGGACGTAACCTGACTAACTGATGGAAGATATCCCAATTTACAACTTTTAACAATTTGCCGATCCAACTGTCCACCTTATTATCATATATAACTATAGCAATAACTACATAGGCATCCACACCAATGCATGGTAATTGTTTGTTTGTCAATGTTTTTATTATTTATGATTTGGAAAAAAAAATGATTCTAGTGATTTTGTTCCTCTGTGTCATTATCTCTATAGCTGTGATGTGGAGTGATTATTAGTGTAAGTTCATGGAAATCCTGTGTTTTTAAATTAATTTGTTAATTTTACAGTAATGATCCAAAAATATTGTAATTGCAATCTGTGTATTTAATTGTAGTTTTTAGTCATGCAATTACATAGTTTAGCAATTTCTTTAAAGAAAAATGGCAGATAGTGATGCTTTGCAATTCAAAATTTCAGCCCACATAAGAATAACATAAAATCTAATCTAAACATTTTAAAGAAAATTATGAGTCTAGCAACAGATCAATTGGACAAGCAACGGCAGAACGTTTATTCAGTTCATTATAGGTCATTTCATATTTTAAATGTATGTATGTATATATACAGTATATATATATATATATATATATATATATATATACACATAAAATATTATTCACTTCACTGGTACTTTTTTCCCCCACTAAAAATTACCATATGACCATTTTCTCCATTGTTTTTGGTGCAGAAAATGGGCCAATGATGATATTAAGACTGATCCATTCGCAATAAAAAGTCTTAATATATTACTATTTTCTTCATTTTTGCATTTAATATTCTTCATCTGTTAATGTATTTTATATGTAATTTTTATTTATTTATTTATTGCACAAAAATTACCATATGACCATTTCTTCATTGTTTTTGTGCAATAAATGTCCCTTAATAAATGACAATTTTCTTATTGGTCCATTTTTGGCACCAAAAAATATTGAAGAAAATTGTCATACATTAACACCAGAAAAGACCAGAAAACAGACTGACCATTTTCCATCCTCTCTCTGACCCATCGAATTAAATGGGACATGTTTTTTTTTTAATGGAGCAGTGCCAAGCCCCATGCAAATTAGTGAAATGTCAAAATGCCAGCAGAATTTGTGTATGTGCCAGAATAATAGTACATGTGGAAGGCACTGTCCTCAGCAAGCAGCGGTCCAGATTACCTCACTCCTATGATAGCTTTCCCCCATCCCGCTAAAGTACTTTCCAATGGATATCATATTTCACACCCCTATGAACAAGGTAGAATTCCTCTTCCTCTTTCTCTCAAAAAGGTTTTTCATTGCTGGAGCTAATGTAAACGTCCATAATGCTGAATGATGACAGCTGGCTGTCTGGCAGGTGTACAGATCACTTACACACACACACACACACACACAGGTTTGTTTTTATGGTTTATGGGGACTCTCCATAGGCATAATGGTTTTATACTGTACAACCCGTATTTTCTATTGCCCTACACTCTTAAAAATAAAGGTGCTTCACGATGCCATAGAAGAACCTTTTTTGTCTAAATGGTTCCATACAGAACCTTTAACATCTGAAGAACCTTTCTGTTTCACAAAAGGTTCTTTGTGGTGAAATAAGGTTCTTCAGATTACAAAAAGGTAAGAAAGAGATGGTTCTTTAAAGAACCTTTGACTGAATGGTTCTTTGTGGAACCAAAAATGGTTCTTCTATGGCATCGCTTGAAGAACCTTTTGAAGCACCTTTATTTTTAAGAGTGTACACCAACCCTACCCCTCACAGGAGACTTTCTGCATTTTTAGATTTTCAAAAAAACTAATTCTGAATTATTTATAAGACTTTTGAATTACGGGGACATTGAAAATGTCCTCATAAATCACCTTCTCGTTGTAATACCAATGTCATACCCATGTTATTATACAAATTTGTGTCCTCATAAACCACATAAACATGCACACACACACACACAATACTTGTAATTAGTATACTGGACCTGTCACTCTTCACTGCCTTTATATATAGGCCCTGATCGAAAGTTTTCTAAAACCTCTAGTCTCTTTGGATTACGCGATGTTGTGATACCCATATTATTTGCAATAACTTGTCACATACAGCAATAATATATGATTTCAATGTTCTGTACCATTTCTAAATCACTAATACAATAAGTAAATTAGTGTTGTACAGTCATTCATTTATATAATTTTATGTGGCTTTCTGCTGAAACACATGGATGCATGTATGCATTGGTGGATAAATGTATGGATGCATTTATGGATGTACTGATGCATGTATGGATGGAGCAAAATTCATGTTTACCAACAGTTACACTTTTTGTTGGAAACCTTGGTCCAACATTGTTTTTGTGCCTTGTTTAAATATAGTTTTCAGGGCTCGAAGAACTCTGAACGCTCGCAGGGCGGACACACTACCCAGATCCACAAACTCTGTTACATATCTGAAACATGGAGGGTGGGAAATCAAACACAGCCAGACATACAACACACAGGAAGGTTTGAGACACAGGGTTGCAGTCGGGTTCAAAGGTCACACAGAGGTCGTACATCTAATCGCGTTCTCTGCTTACCTGGAATTACTGAAATAGTTTTCAAAGCTCTGAGTACCCTGAATGTGCGGAGAGCTGATACATTGCCTATCTTTATAAACTCTGTTACAAACCTGTGGGACCAAATATACAGATACAAATAAAGCGGATGAGCACTGAAGATGCTAGTGGCTTTTATGGGCATTTTATGGAATAATTATAAGTTAAGAATGCATAATTAAAGATTATATCCGCTTCTTAAAACAATGATTAAAATTAAAGTATTGAGTATTTTTAACTCTAAAAAGTAATAGTGTTTAAGTATTTTAATAAACATATAGTGCATACACATATATCAAAAATGAAATATAAAATAACATTTAATATTTAAAAATATATTTTCATTTAAAATAAAATACAATAAACACTATTATAAACAATTGTAAGTATTTTTTGTTTTAATATGGGCTGGCAAAGCAATCAACTTTTCTCTGTGATTTTAAATAGACAAATATGCCAATTTGAGAAGTTTTTGAGAAGTCTTAGCAAAGAAACACATTTTTGAAGCACAAGCTTTTTGGAACAACTTTTTTGAACTCTAAACGTTTTACTCTAAATGTATAAACTATCAATTCAATTCTTTAATAATGCATTTTAAATGTTAGAGACAGAAACCAAGAAAAAAAGAAATGTGCTTCAACCTACAGATTTACATTTATATTTTGACATTTACCAGACACTTTTATCCGCAGCACTCTTATCATTGAAAGCTGACAATAACAACTGAAGATGATAATTTTTGACCACTCAATGGACTAAGAAACGCTAAAGTTGAAGAGTGTAATTTATACGCATTAGCAGCACCTAACAGAATTGCAAAAATAATGAACATTCCCAAATTCCAACTTGCCCCTTCCATCATCATTTTCTGACATGTTTTAAAGTTAAATACTATGAAAAAATGTAGGATGGGACTTTTATCATTAAAGAATTGACTGGATGGTGAAAGTGGGTGTTTCATATAAAAAAAGGAGTAATTTCAGGGGAGGTTTAGGTGATGTCAGTCAAAAAGAAATGTGGTTTTAGAGATTTTACTACATTTTAATGAACGATTGTAAATGCAGAATTTTTTATCTGCAACAGTTTTTACAGATAAATCATCCACGATAAGACAGGAATGTGAATTAAGAAAGTAAACCTGGTCAGCTAGAAACCAGCAAAGTCTTTTTACACTCTTCACCTTTAAAGGCAGGGTAAGTGATTTCTGGTAGCCAATGTTGACATTTGAAATCACCAAAACAAACACACCCCTACCCCAAAAGGGTCTCGCCCCTATTTTGATAGCTGCGCCCCACACATATGTACGCAACCCACGCAACGATTAATTCTGTGAAACAAAGCAAAACCAATGTTACACCGTGTCTACACCAGACGCGAGCGGCGCGACAAAATACTATAGAACTCATTATAATCAGTGATGCTGTCTACACCATAGATATATATACACGACAAATCCCCGACAGAAAACTGCTGCTGCGTTCTATTCACGATGTATTGACACAAATTTAAAATGATTTTCACGCCCCACACATACGTACGCAACCCACGCAACGATTAATTCTGTGAAACAAAGCAAAACCAATGTTACACCGTGTCTACATTAGACGCGAGCGGCACGACAAAATACTATAGAACTCATTATAATCAGTGATGCTGTCTACACCATAGATATATATACACTACAAATCCCCGACAGAAAACTGCTGCTGCGTTCTATTCACGATGTATTGACACAAATTTAAAATGATTTTCAATGGTCGCTTTGTCGCGTCCAGTGTACTAGACAGACTTTAGCTGTTGCAACACAGACACGGTGTTACCGAGAATAAACAAAGCAACCTCGGCGTCCGATCGCAGGCCTTCCGCTCCTTGAGTTCTCTCCAGCGCTGGAAAGCTGATCCGATATTTACCTACTTCTTGCCTTAAGCCTTCTTTTGTTCCGCATACGTTTTCCTCTTTTGTTTTTTATCCGCCATCTCTATCTTTCTGTCGCTTGGCTTGGCTATTGTCCGTCCTGTGCACTGAACTCTCTCCCCTCCACATCATGAGTAGACACGCCCCTTACTGCTGATTGGCTACAAGTTTGTTTTGCTAGTCGGCCCGAATCAGTTTTCTAAAGCGTTTTTGAAAAATCGCTTACCCTCCTTTAAGCCACCTTTAAGCAATGATAATAAATGGATTATAATAATTTATATCAGCGTAGCCGGGGTAAATAACAGATTTGTCATACTTACGCCATGACTATAACCATAAAATCCAACCAGTTCCATGGGTCTCTGAGAAACGTAAACTGTCCCACACAGAATCCCCTGGCGATGATCTTTATGAGCGCTTCAAAGGTGTATATCCCAGTGAAGGCATATCTGTTAAAAACAAGACCCTCAGTTCCTGCACTCAGCAAACATAGTGAACATTTCTACACGATGCTTGAAAAGCAACAAAGAGATCAACTCACTCTACATTCTTGGCCCAGTCTGGAGGCTGTGAGTAGACCATGAAAGCGCAGTTTGCCAGTATAGTGAACATTATAAACATACTGAACAATGTGAAAGCTGCAGTTAAGGAAACTTAGTGACAGAACTGCAGTACCATTCAGAAGTTTGGGGTCAGTAAGATTTTTTTTATAGAAATGAACACATTAAACTGATCAAAAGTTATAGTGCAGACATGTATAATATTACCAAAAAATAAAATCAAATAAATGCTGTTCTTTTGATTTTTCTATTCATCAAATAATCCTGAAAAAATAAATGCATCATGGTTTCCATACAAATAATAAGCAGCACAACAGTTTTCAACATTGATAATAATAAAATGTTTTTTGAGCAGCTAATCAGTATATTAGAATGATGTCTGAAGGATCATGTGACACTGAAGACTGGCGTAATGACGCAGAAAATTCAGCTTTGCGTCACAGGAATAAATTACATTTTACAATATATTCATATAGAAAACAGTTATCTGAAATTGTAATAATATTTCACAATATTACTGATTTTAGTGTATTTTTGATCAAATAAATGCAGCCTTGGTGAGCAGAAGAGATTTTTTCAAAATGATTAACAAATCTTACTGAAATACACACTTGAAATGAAATTTTCCTGCTGTATGGAGTAAAAGAGGTTTAAAGAGGCTTTAGCTAGTAAAATGATAATCCATTTAAAATAGATTTTTTGATAAATGATTGAATCATATAGAGGTTCTCAACTGGTTTTGCTTCAGGATCAGATTTTACATTGGACACGAAGTCATCAAGCCATAGTTTCAGGCTCTCAGCTGCTTATCATTTATCACACAAAGTATGTTTATCCTGAAGCAAACCTTTCTTTAATGCCATTTGGGTCATATTTTTTTTGACCTTGTGTAATTTTGTTAATGGTTTCTGAGAACAACATGTCCATTTGACATCTACATTGATTCATCATGGTTATTTTCATTTAATTATTTGCATTTATTACCAATCAAACATAACAGGCCTACAACTCATTTTTGGGTTGTAAATTATCAATTGAAACCCACTGGATTAAACAGTAAAAACATAAGACCCATCCATCACAGCAAGACAGTCGCCATCTGCATGTTTCAGCAGTTGAGAAGGATATGAATGTACCAAAATCTTAATTGATATTCTCCTCAGAAGGTTGAAGGGACTGAAGATGTACAAGGCAGAAGCGGCGCTGAAACGACTGATTGTCTTTTTTTTGTTCACTACTATAAAAGTCTAAACAAGAGGGAGATGAAGAAGATGAATACATTAAAGGTGGGCAAAACAGTCAGCAAAATAAATATAAAATAAATATGTGTGTGTGTGTGTGCATGTTTATGTGGTTTATGAGGACACAAATTTGTATAATAACATGGGTATGACATTGGTATTACAACGAGAAGGTGATTTATGAGGACATTTTCAGTGTCCCCTTAATTCAAAAGGCTTATAAATAATTCAGAATGAGTATTTTTGAAAATCTAAAAATGCAGAAAGTCTCCTGTGAGGGGTAGGTTTAGGGGTAGGGTTGGTGTAGGGCAATAGAAAATACGGGTTGTACAATAAAACATGCACAACAATAACATAGAATATGTTTAGTTCTTCTTAATTTGCATTTGAAAACATTATTTGTTGAACATTTTCTTATTTAATTATTGATCATGAAATAGCTTTTTATATTATTAAATCAAGTCTTTTTCAAATTTTTTTTTACATGTTTCAAATTTCAAAAACATTTATAAAGTTTCTTTCCAAGTCTTTCTTTTTACATTTTTCTAAGATTTAAACTTTAATTCCCAGTTTTCAGGGTGATGCTTTGTACCCCTTGCAGTGCCTGTGGACTCTCATGGGTTCGTTGAGAAATATAAATCCAAACTCACTGCCCGATTGCTGTAGAACTGGTCCAGGTCCTCCAGTGGTGTGGACACCAATCCTCTGGGAACGTCTCCGTATATGAAGGGCAGATTTTTCCCGGCCTCCAGGCCGCTGTTGGGTTTCCTCCTGCATTCATCGTCTTTATTTTTCTCGTGCTTGTCCTTGGACTTCCTGGCGTTCTCCTCAGCGATCCGACTCTCGATGGCCTTAAGAGATTCACGGGTGAACTTACGGAAACTTTTAGGTCCTGGTGGAGTAAACGAATGCGCCATTTTCTCATCCTGAACATTCAGAGTGATTCTCTACACGTCTGCATGAGAAACAACTGGTAGAACCACAAAGAAAGAGAGAAAGAGTGAGTCAGAGGGACAGAAACTCATTAGATGTGATCGGTAACTGTATGGTTAGCTTTCTATAAAATCCTTCCGGAACCACAAAGAGAAACAGCATCCTATTAGTGATGGAAATGCCTTGCCATATTCTAAACCATTAGAGTTATCAGAAACAGAGCTCTCAAGGAATCAGGGTTATGTATACCACACAAATACTTTTCAGTCCCACCCGACTTAAACAGGACCTTAAACCTACTAATAGCTTATGTCCATGTAGTTCAACTAGTAGAGTGTGGTACAAGCAATACCTCATGGGTTTGATTCACAGGGAATACACATTCTTATAAAAAAATGATACATTTACACTTTTAGTTGTTTTGGATAAAAACATCCACTAAAGGCATACATGTAAATTTAATTACATTTGTGTAAACAATCTTCATTACATTAATTTAATTTATTTAAATGTAAGTGAATGATATATGTTAGTTAAATAATTGCATTTAAATAAATTATATATTTTAAACAAATTAAACTTAATTATACATATACTTTTTACATTTACATTTAAATACATTTTACATTTCAAGCAAATGTAATTAATTAAATTATATATTATTTTTCTAAATAGTATATATAATTTTTTCATTTGTTTAATTTACTTAAATTAAATTTGTCCTAACTGATGGACCAACAACATCCCTTACTTATCAACCAGCATCCAAAACACAACATTTACTAGTCAACCAGCACACCTGCGCTCCAGCACCAGCATTATTTATGAGGTTCAGGCCCTTTTTGGTCACTTGACTTAACAGTTTTTTTTTTTAAAGAAATGTCCCTCGGCCCGCTGAAAGACTTTAGCTAAGTTCAAATTTCCATGCTGGTCTAATGTATGGTGTTGCTGGTTAAAGGTAGGGTAGGCGATTTCGGAGAGGCTAGCAATAGCAAGCAAGCTTTGAAAGCATAAGATCTCACCCTCCCTGCAAATCACTCTCCAAAGTAGAGGTCGACCGATAGTGGATTTTGCCGATACTGATAGCTAGGTTGGACCACACTGGCCGATACTGATTAATTAACCGATTGTTTTAAAATTGATACTGAACAAAACTAAAATAGTGCTTTATTAACAAAACCAGTACTGAACCATACTAGTAGTAGTAGTAAAAATAATAATGATAATAGTTAATAGTAAATGTTGAAATTAACACACTCTAACAAGGAACAATACTTACACAGCTTTCATTAATCTTAATGCTACAAATGGACTCTTATTTTAAAGTGTTACCATTTAATTTAAACTGTCATGCTTAAAGATGCACATCTTTAAATATATACACAAAGGCTATAGCATTAAAATTATATACAAATGGATATTGTATGTATACTCTCAGACTTGAACTGCTTCTATTCTTGAACACTTGATGATTATCTAATCAAAATAAAAGCGCAGCGCTGAGTCTAGGAGAACTCACCGGTATCACACACAATCCGGACGCATCGCATTCAACTCAAGCAGCGCTCTAAAACAGTTGATTTAATCCAGGACCAATATAATGTAATTTAAAGGAAAACTATGTGAATGGCGTGGCAGGATTTTCTGTCAGCTGCAATTAAATCCGCATCTGAAGTTTCCAGCTCTGTTCAGCGTGCAGTATCACGTGTCTAAACAAATAGCACGTGCCGTCAATGATTTCAACCACTAGAGGCCGCTCTCGTACTGTATAATGACAGCAGACCCTTCTCAGCCGCTCCAGCAATGGACGCAACCCAGGAAAACTATCGCCATGGATTTTTGACGATAACCGATAGTTCCAGCAATCAACTATCGGTGCCAATTAATCGGCAAAACCGATACATCGGTCGACCTCTACTCCAAAGCCACGCCTCCTCCAAAACACATGACCGCGCACAGGCAGACCAGAGGCTAACCAGCGTTGGTGGAGGAGACGGCGTTGGTGGAGGATTTAATGCAACACTGTCAGATTACCTCATGTATGAGAAAACTTCCACAGACAATATAAGTACATATAAATACATTTAGAGCACTTAACTTAGTGATTGATATCGGGATGTGAAGAGACTTTCAACCAGCATAACAAAAAATGTTTCTGAACTAAATCACCTACCCTGTCTGCCTTTAAGCTGCTAATTTGGATCAGCATTTGGAGCACACATCATGCTCATGTAACAAAGGATGTTATAAATTCACTGTAAACCACGGCTTATTGGGGCTTATTGCTTTAGTAAAGGCAAAATGCTGACTTGGCCTGAAAGTTCAAATCAAAGCATAAACATTATGAACATTCACTCCATGGGATATTGATTGATTTTTGTCTGCAACAGGAAAACTGTACATCCGATAAATTACAAAAAAATAAAAATAAAAAGCCCACCAATTCAAAGTGAGGCACTGTGCTAATCTTGATGGACATCACTTAAAAGCTTAAAAAGAAAGTCCCTTTAAGGTACTGCAAATAAGCGGCCATATTTGTTACTCCCCAAGGCAGCTACTTGAATGGGGTAAGAAATCCCATAACTGTTTGCCAAAATTTAGTTTTCAAATCAGGAATAAAATCTGACAATGGTAGAATAAATTAAGTGCTTCCTAAGCTCAAATCACGTAAAAATTCTAGAAAAACCAACAGGCAAATACTATGGAATATGTAATGGTCAACTATTGGAAAACTGTAAAGTAAAGAACATCAGAAGTAATGTTGTCAAAAGTACCGGCACTTCAGTACTAAGTCAATACCTACATTTTAAAAACGTAATGATACCAGCCTTTCCACAGTACCGGTATAGTACCGATTTGCTGATAGGTGGCTGCTTTCAAATGCTCCTGTATTTATGTGAGTGTCTGTGAAGAGCATCAAAGGTTTCAATTTACAACGTGTTTTTGCAGCGCTGAGCATTGTTGCCAATCACAGATATGTTTGTTGAGCATGATTCTCTTATTTCAGATAAATCACTATAAGCCTAACCACTGAAAAACATCTCTTCTGATAGGATTTCACTAGAAAACACGGGTCATATGATGCGATTTCAATTTTTCCTTTCTCTTTGGAGTGTTACAAGCTCTTGGTGCATAAAGAAGATCTGTAAAGTTGCAAAGACTAAAGTCTCAAATCCAAAGAGATATTCTTTCTAAAAGTTAAGAGTCAGCCACACCTACCTAAAACGCCTCGTTCTAACACACCCCCACATGTCTACGTCACTATGTGGGAAGATTTGCATAACGCCGCCCAAATGTTCACACAAAGAAAGAAGGCGTAACTTTTATTCTCGCTGTAGTATTGTTGCTGCCGCCGCCGCCATGTCGGGAAGAGCTGTGTGCTTCGTTGTGAAAGCGAAACTACTTTGTTTGGTCTTCCAAAAGAGGACGATATCTGCTTCGTCATGCCTAGAGCTGATCTGTGCTGGTTGCTGAGGAAATACATTAACTTCGCGTTTCGCGTCGCCGGATCGGTTTTCACCGTGGACGAAG
>NW_015505468.1:1584563-1585336 GCF_001515645.1 Sinocyclocheilus grahami | reverse complement strand
GGTTTTATGTTTACGCGGCGCGATGCAACGCGTAAAAAGACAGTATAAGTCATTATAATCAGTAATTATGTCCCCACTGGATGCAACAAATGCCTCGTTTATAATGGGTTTTAATGTTTTTGTCTCGTCGTTACGGCCGAACAGGGCATCACAGTATGTTAAGGGGCGTAACATTTCCGTCACACGCTTGAGGTATTCGGCCAATCACAACCCACTGGATAGCTAGCAAATCAGAGCTAACTTTTCAGACCGATGAGCTTTGTAAAAATCTACGCGTTTCAGAAAGGCGGGGCATAGAGGAGAAACAATAATGTACAATATGTGGAAAAGAATGTGTTTTTTTAACCTTAAACCACATAAACACATTTCATTACACCAAATACACAAAATACTGTTCTTTTTAGCAGCATTATATGACCCCTTTAAGAGCTCCCAAGAGTGAAAAACCAACTCTGCACTTTGTTGAAAGGAAACCATTTCACTCCAGGAACCAAACACAGTATAAGACCAGCAAAGATCTCAATCAGGCAGGAGAACCTGGTCCAACAGTGAAGCCTGTTATGTGAGAAACACACAGCCAGACACTGGTCCTGGGACATTTCCTCTGTGATACTAAGAATCGTTATCAGATATAATTTCCTAATTGCATTAAGATATCATAATCTTCGTCTTCGGGCCACTAAGAGGAGACATCATTTCCTTCAGATCCTGGTTGAAAATTAACAATGGTCAAAATTGAGGAAACTATTAGTATGCTTAGTATGAAAAACAAA
>NW_015505468.1:1581689-1583459 GCF_001515645.1 Sinocyclocheilus grahami | reverse complement strand
AAAAAATTCTTGTTGGAGATAATTTTTTGTTTGTTTTTTGTTACAGAGAGTTGGCCCGGTACCATCATATGCCACACAACCACCCACTGAAAAAAATGTGTCATCAATAGCCTATAAAATGAGGCAAAAAATTATTAGTAATGCTTCAGTCTTTCAACATGAATGTACAGTGAACGTTTATTTTTTCCTTTTCATTTTAGTTCAAACCCTTAGGGAGCAGCTGCATACCAGGGAGGGATCATCGCCCATTTCATGGTACTTTGCAGGATACTGTAATTTAAGCCAACATACTCCCTCTACATCACTTGGGACATGACATTCTGACAAATGATTAATTGCATTTCAGTGTGCTTTTAGTAATGGCAGGGATGTACTGGGACTAAAAACAGCCCGGAACCTCTGTCAGCCTACTACAAACTACAGCCTGCTGTATTATCTAGTTCATATTTATTGATTTTAGTAGTGCTTTGCTATGTCTGAAATAGCTGTTTTGACATTGCAAAGGCAACACACACAATTAAATGGAACTGCAAACAATAAATCTCTATATAGAGAATGTTAAATGTTTAGATGATCAAGAAAAATTGGTGTTGGTTCCAGAAGTATTTTTCCAATTCATTTTTTTTCCATAGGGATTTTAAAAAGTCTTTGTTAAAGCATTATAAGCCATGAACCAATCCAACAAACTTTGAGGAAAACTATGATTTGAAGCAAAAAGATATTTGAAACTCTGACAAAAAGTCAAAGGTGTAAGACTGTATACTTAATGGCTTTAATGAGGGAAAGAGCTGCAATCCCATGAAGCATTGTGATAGACTATAATGGATAAAAATGACGGTGAAACATGAAACTATTCATTTAAAGTTGTTACTGTTAGTTGTTTCTATAGAAACAATATATACTGTTTATTGCAAAATATGCATATACAAATATTTAAGTATTTTGAGGGCCTAGGGAATGATTGCATCATTCGCTGTGCTTCATGGGAGTGGGCAGAGCTCAAGATATCTTTTGGCATGACTTTCTGATTGGTCGAATTTTCTGTATAGCATCATGGGTAATGTAGTTTTTCACCACAAACTCCACATGATTGTTTTAAAAAATAAGTTTAATTAAAGGGGGTCATATGATGCAATTAAAATTTTTCCTTTCTCTTTGAAGTGTTACAAGCTCTTGGTGCATAAAGAAGATCTGTAAAGTTTCAAAGACTAAAGTCTCAAATCCAAAGAGATATTCTTTATAAAAGTTAAGAGTCAGCCACGCCTACCTAAAGCGGCTCGTTCTAACATGCCCCCACATGCCTTATCACGATGTGTGAAGATTTGCATAACGCCGCCTAAATGTTCACGCAAAGAAAGAAGGTGTAATGTTATTCTCGCTGTAGTATTGTTGTTGCTGCCGCCATGTCGTGAAGACGCTGTGTTTCGTTGTGAAAGCGAAACTACTTTGTTTGGCCTTCCAAAAGAGGACGATATCCGCTTCGTCATGACTAGAGCTGATCCGTGCTGGTCGCTGAGGAAATACATCAACTTCACTCTGTGGATCACCGGATCGGCTTTCACCGTGGACGAAGCGGAGTCCAGCCCGGGGTCGTCACATGTGGTTGTCACAAGCCTGCCGGACGCTCCTTCGTCGAATCCGCCTCCTCTGCTCACTCTAGCCCTCCGGCCATTCCTCACACTAGCCCCCGGCTTCTGCTCACTCTAGCCGGCCGCCACTCACTCAAGGTCGCCGTGTGTGACGCTGTTTCGTTGTGAAAGCGAAACTACT
>NW_015505468.1:1579803-1580788 GCF_001515645.1 Sinocyclocheilus grahami | reverse complement strand
AATTTCAGTATTCGGTACCAATTCCAGTGAAAATCCACGGTTCTCTGTACCAGTTTCGGTACCAAAGCAAAACACAAAAACATGCTAATTAAAAAATTTGACTATACTTTAATTTAATCCAAACTGTGTACATATTTCATTTTTAAGGGCTTTTAAAAACCTTCTAGAATTATTCAGCCAAGAATAACAAAAAAAAACAAACAAAAAAAACCCAGAACTGCTTTTCTGACTGATATGACACAAACAATGTTAACCATTTGTACATTCTCTAACACGCATATTTTAATGTGTTTAATCTAACACGCATATAAGCCGCGCTTATGCTAATGATTAACTACACTAATAACAGCATTCATTTCAATCCGACATTCAAATTAAAACATTTAATAATATTCATAACAGAAGCGGTGTTTCCCAAAGACTTGAACTCTATTTGTGGCTGCATATATATGCAAATTCATTCTCTTCCAGCAGGAGGCGCTTGTAGAGCGGGAGATATAGAGGTTTCCCCGGTAACGGCTGTAATCACAAACGCTGCTCAGGCATTACAGGCCAGATGAAATTAAAATGACATCCATAATTTTCTGAAGACAGTCGGTTTTCTTCAGAAATATAGTGATATAAAAACACCAGCACCGGGTTTCGACTTTGACACGTGCAGTGCTCATGTTTATTCAACAAAGTCAAAGCCTTTTGGAAAATCTACTTGTGGCCGTCAGTTTTGATATTGTGGCGGGTCGCATGGGAAACAAGATCTAAATATTAAAAATGAAAATGAAACTTGCCTGCTTGAACTTTTTCATTTGATCTGGGTGTCTGTCTTTAAAGTGTTTTGGTGTGCTTCCTACTTTTGATGCCGCCACGTGCTTTTATGAAGAGAGCGCATCTGCACACCTTTCGGATAGCACATTAAAAAAACCTGGTACCGTAACGTTTTCAGTTTTTTAGTACCGACTTGGTACTGAAGTACCGGGTCTTTTGACAA